>NC_089859.1:16741303-16958803 GCF_036373705.1 Amia ocellicauda
ACTAGACTAGCTTTCTGAGGCCTGTGGTTCAGAGACTGAGGGCCTGGACAGTGAAATCCAATGCTGTTCTTATTCATGCCATGCTCATTTACAGAGAGATTTATATTCAGCTTTTTAAATATATATTATAATTAGTCATTTTCAATTAAGAAAAAAAACAAAAAACAGAAATCTGGAGCGGCTCGTTTATTTCATCTCAGGGTAGAAGCTGTGTTTGGGTCACCCTGTCTGAGGACGTTCTGCAATCGCTATCCTGTGCAGCTGGGTTGTACTGAATTATAAATGCATGATGATAATAACGATCACGATAATATGAATGCCTTAAACATTTCTGTAGTGTAAAGGAGGGAGAAAAAAAATATTCTTACAATATTTTTTTACAGAATTACACCCAAACAATGTACGATGTGTGTACTGTTAATGTGAACACTTGTTTTATTTGAATTTTTTTAATGTTTGGAAACAAACAAAATCAAGAAATAAACATTTTTTTGCTACGATTGTATAGGATTAATATATTTATTTGGGGGAGGGGTCAATGAGCAAAGACTTGGAAAGTGTGTTAGCAAATAATCAATCCAGTTTAGTGTGCCAGTTCAGTCCATACATGATTCTCAGGCTTGGTTCTCCTGTCCCCTAGTGCTCTGCCCCTGTACTGTCTCTGTGACAGGGCCAGACTAGGTCTCTCTCCTCCCTTCTTTTGCCTGCTCTCTCTCTCTCTCTCTCTCTCTCTCTCTCTCAGGCCAGGTTGATGCAGTCCAGCGGGCGCTTGGTGGGCAGAGAGACCTCCAGCTCGCCCCTCTCAGACACGAAGCGCGCTCTCCCCTCCTCACTGTGCACAGGGTGGGGGAGGTGCAGGCCCAACTTACTGCAGAGAGAGGGAGAGAGGGAGAAGGTTTGGAGAGAGAGGGGAATGGTGGGAGAAGCAGGGAGAGAGAGTAGGTGAAGGTGAGAAGGGGAAAGAAGGGAGAGAGGAGAGTAGAGAGATGCAGAGAGGAGGAGAAGGCAACGGTTTGGTTATTTCATGGGGCGGTAAGACAGTGTATGAGGAAACAGTTTATCATTTTACATGATCTGCTTCCTTCTTGTACAGATTTCTTTCTGTCATGATTCATCGATTGATATATTTGTTTGTTTGTTTTTATCCTTCAACCAGGTTTAGTGATGTAAGCAGGTGCTCTTACTAGTTGGGCGCTCGCAGGTCCAGGAAAGTCTCCCTCACGTCCAGAACCACGTCTGCCATCTTGGTGTCGGGCAGTTTGATCCTCACCTGCGGAGGGAGGGAGAGAGAGGGCAATCACGCCGCCTGGGGCCATCTCAGCCCGGGCCTCAATCACACTGTTTTGCTCTGGCTGGGCTCAGCCAATGAACGGGTGATTGAACCCCATGCATGTTCTGCTGTCGGATCTTGAAAAAGCTGTATGTCCGAGGAGGGGGCTGGGGGGCAGTACGCACCAGAATGCGCTCACAGCAGGCTGAAGACGGGTTCTTTCTGCTCATTCCCAGAAACACGTCTTCTGTGCCCACACTCTGCTGCAGCATCACCTCATACCTGCACACACACACACAGATGATCAGGGTTAATACCAACACACATACACTGATGTTTATAGAAATGTTGTGACAACAGGGCGTCTGCTAAGAAATTAATAACAAACATTACGATAACAATTACAATTATGATAATAATAATACCTACACACGTAATCAGTTAACGCCTGCACAGTCCACCAGTTAATAATCATACACCCACACTCACTCAGCCACTCAGGCAGTGAGCTATACACCTACAGTCAGGCAGGTTACCCACTAGCCACATGGTCTGTCAATCAGTCAGTCAGGCATAGTTAATAGCTGCACACGTGGCAGCTGTAATGCAAGCAGCCTGTTCCATCTCAGAATTTCCAGACAGGACTGGGCTGTTTATCCTGATTCACTGCGCAACCATTCAAACACACCTCAGAGACGCTACACAGTGAACACGAAAGCCTAGAATTTGGGCATTACACCAAGGTTTTAGTACAACTGCATATTCATAGCCTCTCCCAGACAGACAGAAATGCAGGCAAGCCAGGGGCCAACTCACTCTGGCTGTGGCCGGGGGTCCATGATGTCATCAAACTGCGAGCCCTCCGCCACCTCCTCTGCACTCCAGATTTCCTTGCTGTTCTTTGGGGGCACTGGGGGCACTGGGGGCACTGAGGGCAGGGTGGGAGAGGGGGGAGAGAGAGAAGGAGAAAATGGGAGGGGGAGAGATCGAGAGAGAAAGACAGACAGGCAGAGAGGATGTAAATATTTGATTTATGTGTCAGTTAATTATCTGCATTTGCCAGTTAACCACCTGTGAACTCAACTGCAGTGAGAGGGGCAGGAAGGAAGAGACACAGGGAGGCAAACTATTCAGAGATCCAGTTAATCTTGTGCCTCTGTTGTGTCTTTCACTCTCGCCAAGTTACAAAAGTCACTCAGAACTTTTGTAACTTGGATCAATTTCATATGTCAAATTAACCCTGAGCTGAGTAGACAGTGCTACATCTACAGCACTTGCAACCAAGTATTGAAACTAACTATTTAATTTATGATTATGTTAGTTTGTCCAATTACTTTTGAGCCACTAAAACTGGGGGGCCACATATAAAAATGGGTGTAATTCCTACACCGTTCACCCAGTTAGGATGTAACTACCCCCAAATTAAAGATGAAAGTCTACACTTAAAGCACATCTTAATTGTTTCCTTTCAAATCCATTTTATGTACTGCATGATAAAATTAAGCAATTAACATCCTATCGTGCTCTGTGGTATGTATACAAATGCTGAGCAGGTCCAGTTGACCTTGACCTTGAGGCATGACTGCTTGACCCCTACAGTGAGGGGGTCCAGAGGCTCTGTTATGCTGTGGGGGGCATTTTCCTGGCATCGCTTGGGTCCACTTGTCCCCTCAGAGGGAAGTGTCACTGCAAATCAGTACAAACTTATTCTGAGTGAGCACCTTTATCCTATGGTGAAACATTTCTATCCTGATAGGAGTGGCCTCTTCCAGGATGACAATGCCCCCATCCACAGGGCACGAGGGTCACTGAATGGTGTGATGAGTATGAAAATGATGTGAATCATATGCTATGGGCTTTGCAGTCACCAGATCTCAACCCCATTGAACACCTATGGGAGATTTTGGACCGATGTGTTAGACAGCGCTCCACACCACCATCATCAAAACATCAAATGAGGGAATATCTTTTGGAAGAATGGTGTTCATCCCTCCAGTAGAGTTCAGAGACTCGTACAATCTGTGCCAAGAGCATTGAAGCTGTTCTGGGGCTCATGGTGCCCAACACCTCACTGAGACACTTCATGTTGGTTTTTCCTTTAATGTGTCACCCTTCTGTATATATACTAGTATTAGAATGTAGAGACACGTGTAATACTGTCGTTTAGGTAGATAACAGCGACACCTACTGGATTCAATAACTGATTCAACAAACTTGAGGAGAGAGAGAGAGAGAGAGAGAGAGAGAGAGAGAGAGAGAGAGAGAGAGAGAGAGAGAGAGAGAGCACTGGACATGTCTGTCAATGCAATGGCAATACTGATGCCAACTCAACTTTTTAGAATTTGAATTGAGAGGGAACTGGATACCGACGTACCTTTTTTCTGTTGAGCTCTTGCGGGTCCGATCTGACCTGGACCCATCCTGGCAGTAGACTGAACCGACTAACAAAGAAAATAACAACTATGTCATAATAACAATAACAATTTACTTTTAGCCTTGACTGAATAAGCTTAGATTTACTTGCTTAAAAATCACTATGGTTTGGATCCTATTATTGTAATGATTTTTTAAACTTATATCTAGCCTACATATAATAAAGCAGGGACCAGGGTTAGGAACCTCTGTATAATGTATTTCATATGTACAGTAAACAAAATACTTTTAATGAACGCTAGGGGTAATAATAATAATAATAATAATAATAATAATAATAATAATAATAATAATAATAATACAATACATTATTATGACAAGAGCAACAGAAATTGCAGTCTGTAAGGCCTAATACAGTACCGAACTGTCTTCATCGTCTGACTCCGGCGAGGGGGACAGGAGTGTGGACAGCGCCTGCAGAGTGTCCAAGGAAGACAGGCCCTCCATCGGCCGGGACAGGAGACACCACCCCGGGACAAACTCCGGCTCAGCTACGGTTAGCTACTTCAACAGTGCAATGGTTATATTCTGTATTCGAGTGCAGACCTGTTTTCTTGTCTTGTTTTAATAGCCTACGTCGATGAAAGCAAAAAAGTCAGTGTTTATTGAGGCCTTAAAAGCCTGTCAACAACCCCATATGTTCTCCTAGCTTTCTCCCGCTGCTATGGTAACGGACTTGACGTGACGATTAACCAATCACAGCCAGGCAGCGAGGACGACAGCCAATAAAACGCGGCGAACTGGGGAGAGGCGGGCCCCGCTTCTGCCAAGACAGCTATTGCCTGTTATATTGGAGTGACTCTTTTTCTTCGTATGACCAGTATATCATTTGAACACAATTAATTTCATTTTCAAATAGTCTGAATGTACATCTTAACAAAGAAAACACGACCCCACCGGCAATGTCTCGGTCACCCTATTGCAGCAACGGGGTCCTTATGGTGGCCATGGCGCAAAAATGGCGCTGAAGCTGATTGTGTTGTCGTGCTTTTGAGAGTATAGTACCGGGTACCGCAGAGTTTTATTAAATATTATATATACCTACAGTAAAGTATTATCGCTCTCTATAATCCATACCTCCGCAGGCTGTCAGACTGTGTGTTTGGTTGACCGGGAACGGTAAGTATTAATCTGAAGGGATGCGGTTAACTACGATACTGTATATGACATAGCTGGCACATGTATCCTGCTCTTCATCCTTCGTGTTTTATTGTATACCATGTTGATTAAATAAATAGCATAATTGCAGTTATTGCACTGAGCACGACCGGTATGGCGTCGCTTAACATTTACTGTCTCTTCTCTTGCATCCATCTCATAACACGCGAGTTTTAATGGTTGGCAGTTCTATGAGTTTTGGGTTTGATTACTTTCGCCTTCCCTCTTCCTGTTCTTCCTTGTCTCACAATCTCTCCCTTATTCGTGGTCTCTTCCTGTGTTTCCGTGTTTATCTGTTTTTCCACCTTTCTCTTCATCTCTTTCCTGATCTTTCTCAACGTTCTCCCCAGCTTTGTTTATTCCCTGCTTCTCTCACTGTATGTTTCTCTCTGTGTTTCCTCCCCAGAGTGTGTGTGCCGTGATGAGTGGGTTTAACTTTGGTTCCGCTGCCTCTGGGGGGTTCAGCTTCGGGACTCCCAAGACCACAGCGGGAGTCGCGCCGGCAAACGCCTTCGGGGCCCCTGCTGTGGGCGGGGGGTTCGCGTTCGGGACCCCGGCCCAGCCTCAGCCTCAGCCTCAGGCCCAGCCCCCAGCCGCCACAAGCCTCTTCTCTATGCCAGCGCAGGGCAATGCTGCCACACAAGGGGGGTTCAGCTTCGGCACCCCAGCGCAGACCAGCGCCACAGGGACTGGCTTTGCCTTCAGGTCAGTGGTACTGTGACCAGGTCAGCTGACAGACTGACCAGCAGACTGCCTAATGGACTGACTGACTGCCTGCCTGAGGTGCTGCATTGAACGTCAGCTCTTATCCATCTGTGTAGTGTGTTATATAAGCTTGCTGTAAAAAGACAGTGTAAAAGTGACAGTGAACTGCTCAGGGGACCCCCAGGTGGTCAGTTCATTGCTCTGCCCAGGACCAGCTATTCTTGAGTGGAACATGTAGCATTGCATGTGGTGGGAGGGGAGGAAAGTTAAATGGGGCAAAAAGGGAACATACAAATAGCACAAAGACTGCAAGGTCAGAATTGTCATTGATTCCTCATGGCTGCTGTGTTTGCCCAGTGCTGTTGGTCCCAGAGATGCTGACAGCCCATATGCTCCTCTCCCCACAGTAACTCCACCCCGAAGCTCAGCCTGAATATGCCGACCACCTCCCAGCCTTCTGCCACAGGGGGGCTGTCCATGGGTGGTGGGTTGGCACCCTCCACAGGGTCTGGGTTCGCAATGGGGGGGGCCCTGACCACACAGAGCACCATGGCGCCCTCCAGTGGGGGGTTCAGCTTCGGGATGGGCACAGGGGGTCTGGGGGGAGCGACTCTGCAAGCTCAGGCTCAGGCTCAGCTTCAGCCCCAGGTCCAGGTTCAGCCCCAGGTCCAGGCTCAGGCTCAGGCTCAGGCTCAGTCTCAGCCTCAGCCTCAGACCCAAGCAATGGGGGGGTTCTCCCTGGGGGGGGGCACCGCCACCACAGCTACCTCCCAGCCCACGGGGGGCTTTAGTTTTGGAGCGGCAAAGATGCCTGCAACAGCGGCAATGCCTGTCTCCGCCCCTGCCACCTCCAGCACCGGCGCTACCATGGGAGGCGGGTTCTCATTTGGGAACAGCGCTGCTATGGCAACCAGCCAGCCCACTGCTACCCCCACACTCTCCCTGGGGGGACAGACTACAGGTGAGCTTCCTGCTTTTTGTATTATTTGTATTATTGTTGTTGTCATTATTGTTTATTATTTATGTATTTTTTTGGATTTATCTAAAATGGTTAAGTTTAATGGTAAAAGTCTCTCGTCTCTCCTGCTCTCAGGCCTCACTCTGGGCTCCATGACTGCAGCCTCCACAGCGTCAGTGGCCCCTGGAATCACCAGCCAGGGAACCGGCTTCTCCTTTGGGGCCAAACCCACAGGTAGGCTGGGGAGAGGAAGGGGTGGAGGGATGGGGGGTGTCCCATGTTCAGGTCAACCTGGGTCTTGAGAATAGCGAGGGTGTTAAATAGTGTTGCACAGGGATAGAGCTTCAGCAGTGGACCAGGTGCTGGTTAGTGGAAAATCCAGAAGTTTTACAGTTTTTTATATTTCAGTCTCTCTCCCTCTCCCACCAGCTGCCCCGGCTGCAGCCACCACAACCCCTGCTCCCCAGGCTGTCACAGCGACAGGCTCCTCCCTCTTTTCTGCTCCACCCGCAGCCTCCTCCGCAGCCAACGCCTTTAACTGTGAGTGTCCACAGCCATGCCTGTGCCATGCCCTCTGGAGTCTAGACGAGCACTCCACTCACAGCCACACTCTCACTTGCTCAAACACTGCCATTCTTCTCAATTTAAAATACATTATGAAATAATATTAAAGCTTAAATATGAACTTATTTTTAATGCTCAAGAAAGAAGAAGGAAAAAAAAAAAAGGTGCCAACTTTCTCTCTCTCTCTCTCTCTCTCTCTGCAGTGGGGTCAGTTGCCACCACCCCGGCCATGACCTCTGTGGGTGGAGGGCTGGGTTTCATGCTTAAGCCTCTGGGTGCTACATCGACACCCAGCACTGCTGCCACTGGTGAGATTCATTATCTGTAACTGTTGTAATCACCACAGTCCTAAAGACCGTGATAATCATGCATGAAGAGGTTTGGCAGATCAACTGTTTTTGGTCAGGAATAAGTGTTGAATTTGAGCTTGGATAGTTTTAATGGCCGTGTTTTTTTTTCAGTGACCTCCTCCAGTGCGGCCACTGTGTTCTCTCTGGGCCTGAAGTCAGCGGGGGCCCCGGCTGTGGGCACCATGGCGTCCAGCACCGCTACCATCACTGCCACCACCGCCACAACCGCCAGGTAACGTGGTTCGATTGGGTACAACAGCCAGTGCAGGACACTGCGTGGGGGTGCCTTAAGCCAAAGCAAAAATAATGCTGATTTGTGTAGGTGTGAGTGAGTGTGCATAATATGTGCAAGGGGGGAGTGTAAGTGAGACTGTGAGCGTGAGACGTGTGTCAGCAAGTGTGTGTGTGTGTGTGTGTGTGTGTGTGTGTGTGTGTATGTTAACCCTGTCTCTACCTCCCCTCCCCCTCTGCCAGTGCCCCCCCAGTGATGTCATACACTCAGCTGGAGGCTCTGATCAACAAGTGGAGTCTGGAGCTGGAGGATCAGGAGCGGCACTTCCTGCAGCAGGCCACACAAGTCAACGCCTGGGACCGTGTGCTCATTGAGAACGGAGAGAAGGTACGGGAGGGAGGTGGGAGATGACTGCAAGGGGGAGAAGTGGAGAGGGAGGCAGAGGGGGGGATAGGGAGGGCAGACAGGGTGAGGCAGGTAGAGGGAAGAGGCAGAGGTGGGGGGGATAGGGAGGGCAGACAGGGTGAGGCAGGTAGAGGGAAGAGGCAGAGGTGGGAGGTAGAGGGGGAGGTGGTAGAACGCAATGTAAAATAAAGAGCGGTTGGGGAGGTGGTAGGCAGTCTTAGTGGGATGGGGAGAAGCCCCAGCGACTGTGGTTAATGACTGCCCTGTTGGTCTCTCTCAGATCACGTGTCTGCACAGGGAGGTGGAGAAGGTGAAGCTGGATCAGAGGAGGTAAGGCTGGTGGGGTGGGGTGTGGGTGCTGTTAGTGACATTCGTGAGTATAGATTATTAGATACATTGATGTAGTGCTATACAGTGAGTCAGTGCTGTGTCCCTGACAACCCTGTGCTGTGGTTGTGTGTGCAGGCTGGACCAGGAGCTGGATTTCATACTGTCCCAGCAGAAGGAGCTGGAGGACCTGCTGTCACCGCTGGAAGAGTCGGTGAAGGAGCAGAATGGCACCATCTATATGCAGAACGCAGACGAGGAACGAGAGAGGACGTGGGTTCCCCTTCCTGCATTTGGGGGGGGGTGCGGGGCAGGGCTGGGAACATCTCTGTGGGTCTTTGGATAAGTTTACTATCGGGGCCCCTGCTGTGCACTGACTCTCTTCTCTCCCCCCTCAGGTACAAGCTGGCGGAGAACGTGGACGCCCAGCTGAAGCGCATGTCCCAGGACCTGAAGGAGATCATCGAGCATCTCAACACCTCCAGCGGCCCGGCCGACACCAGCGACCCGGTACGCCAGGGATGCCGTGTGTGGACCAACCGGGTCTTGGGGATAGGAGAGGGAGGGGGCATGGTGGGGGGAGGGGAGCAGGGGAATGAAGGGTCATGAGGGATAGGGAGGTGGGCGTAGTAGAAGGAGGGAGCTGGGAGAGAGTGATTGGGAAGAGGGATGTAGGGTGCGGGAGGGGTACGGAGGATGGTGGAGGAGACACGGCGAGGGAGGGAGGTAGAGGGTTAATGTGGGGACCCAAGGGTGGGGAAGACCTACTGCTCCAGTAAATAAGTATTCACATTTTAATTGATTTCTTTGCATTAATATTATGTATTAATCTTCAGCTTCAGCAAATCTGCAAAATCCTGAACGCACACATGGACTCCCTGCAGTGGATCGATCAAAACTCCGGTCAGTGTTTTAACCTATTGCCTTTATTTTATTTTGTTCTTATCCTTTATGGGGGCATGGTGGCGCTCAGAAAACTGCCAATCGAACTCGTCCATTCGGATAGAAGTTTCTTTAAAATCAAACAGTATTGCGCCTTGTGAGGCTGAGTGCCCTGTGAACTGCCAGTTGTCCCCACGCTGTGGCTTCAAGGCCCAGCATTAGCGTATGCCAGCGATTCCGCCTCATGCCCTTAGCGGCGCCCAAGGCCTGAGATGCACCGGATCATGGGCATGTGTGGCTCTTCTGTTTTGTGCAGGGTGCTTGTACACCACACACATTCTCTAGTGGCAGGCCTGTGGTTCGAATGCTGTTTTAACAGCATTGTGCACTGTGGAGGGTTCACATGCTCTCCTTTCCGTATTGAAAGATTTGTTTTTCTGCCTTTGTCCTTAAAAAAATAATTTTGTTTTGCCGTTTGCCTTTGCAGTCCTGTTGCAGAGGAGGGTGGAGGAGGTGTCCAAGCTCTGCGACAGTCGGCGCAAGGAGCAGGAGAAGAGCTTCCGGATCACCTTCGATTGAGCAGTACTAATACGACAACACAGCAAAATATATATATATTAACTATAACATCTGTTTGAATGCAGACTTCTCCTATCTTGTAAAACCATATATAAAAGAGTTTTTCTGTTGAATGTGAATGAAGTGAAACCTGATGTTTTTTTCGGAGGGGTGGGGGGGGTCCATTGGGTATTTGGTAAAGGGGGCCGTTTTGTTACAAATAAAGACTGGATTTTAACTAAACTTTAAACCAGCTGTGTGTTTTAGCATGAGTGGAGGAGTTTAGTGAGAGGCGGGCGGTGGTGGTTATGGTGGTGGTGGTGTTATAGAGATGGTGAGTCACGGACAGGAGTTTAGTGTACCCTCCCCAGTCCACAGCTCCACTGGGGAAGCAATGTGAGCTGAGTGCTGTGTTCACGTCCGTCTGTTAACCGAGGAATGCGTTGCCTCCTGCAGTGAGACAGGAGTGCCGACATGTCCTTTAGGGGAAACTGAAAAAGAAAAGCTGTCCTGACTCTGATGCAGAGACTCATCCTCGCTGTGCTTTTTTAGCTCTGGTTTGCTCTGTTCTTTTGGTTTATTAATATATTTCCTGGTCTTATGTGTGTAAAGCTATATAATGTAGGATCAGTTATTTCTGATACATGCTCGTACCGAGTGTGTCACCCCACATCCCCAGAGACCTGTGTGCTTTCAAGGAATCTTACAATCTCCACAGTGATGAAAGGGTCCTTTTTAGATCTCGTCCCCTTACTGTGCACCTCATAGAAGCCAGGGTGGGACAGTGAGGACAGTGTCTTGTAACCTTTTCAAATATGATGTACATTTCTTATGCATTCTTCAAAATAGTCTAGTTGTATTGTTTTTTTTTTGTTTTTTTTTAATTACACGTGTGACAGCTGTCTAAGCTGGGTTTGGGCCCATTTCAGTAAGAACAGCATTGCCAAAGGGAAGGGTTTCTATTTTTTCTAAATTTGCATTGCAAATATTACGTGGCTAAAATCAAAGTGTCTGCACTGTAGATGTAATAATTTGAGTACACACATACATACAAACAAAAGTAAAAAATGCAAACATACATACACACCAGAGGATCAATCTGAGACGGCAGCACAAAGTGCGGATTGATGCTTGGGCGGGCCCAGCCCACCTCCCTGCCCGCCTGCCCAGTGGGTGTTTAACTTCATGTGCCCGCCCGCTCAGAAACTTATTAACCTGCAGCCACCAGGTTGCCATAGCAGTGCTGGCCAGGGGGAAAGTTCAGTCTCTGAAGTGAAAGAATCGGCTCCTTCGAGTGTGTTAGAACTTGGCGTCCAGGCCGCAGGTAAGGTCACCACTTTATCGTTATTATTATTAGTAATGTTGATATCATCAATAGCAATCTTTTTCTTTTCTTTATTCTTCTCACTTCATTGAAGTGGTGTTTTTTTGCTGCTGTTCCAGTAAAAAGTCTTGAGTTTCCTAGCAGGAGGAAGTTGGCCTGTTTTAATTCCTGGGCCTGTGGCCTAATCTGCCTGTCCACTCTGTGTTTCTGTGTGAACAACACTCCATTCATCTGTGTTTTATTAGTGGGCTTGTCTCTCTCGATCTTTTTCATCAAATTCAAATCAAGCTTCAAATTAGTTTTTGCTACAAGGATTTCTTTTTTTTTTTTTTGCAACAAGTATTTCCAAAGATTTGCCATTCTGTAGTCCAGGGTGGTCAGAACAGAACAGTGCAAAAGGCAAAACTGGAATGGTAATATATAAAACTGATGATATACATTAATTTGACAGTTTTCTAAGCAGATATTACCTCTCAATACAGTTTGCTCTGTGTCTGCAGTGATGTCGGAAGCTGCGCTGGCTGTGTGGGTGTTGCTGTGTGTGTCCGTGACATCACAGGAGAGGTTGCAGGTCAGTCTTTAATGAGGATGGTTGGGTGGGTCCTTTTATATGACATCATATTTATTTGGTGTCATGTATATCTCTGTGTGTTGCAGGTTGTTTACAAACCCCCACAGATACCAGCAGAAGCCCACTTTGCAGAGTCATTTGACACAGGCTCACTAGAGAGGTAATGTACCCATTACATCACTCAGTAATGGGCTTCTGTGGCCAGTCACTATTCCCCCTCTGTGTCTCTCACTCTGTCTCTATCTCTCTCCTTGTGGTAGGAGGTGGGTCCTGTCCCAGGCGGTGAAGCAGGGAGAAGGAGAGGAGAAAACAATCAGATATGATGGTAAAGTGGAAAATTGACTTGCAAATTTTGATTTGTCCATTTATTTCAGAGATGCCCTGCTCCCGTGCAGAGTTACCAGCCCTGCAGCCTTGATCTAGGCAGCTTCAAATCTGCTAAGGGTTTAGTGATTTGGAAGCCATATATATGCAGAAATAAGCTTATTATTATGATTGTGGTTGTGATTAGGGCAATGGTCAGTGGAGGAGCCTGCGGAGCAGCCTCTGCCCGGTAACAGAGGCATGGTACTGAAGTCTCCGGGCCGACACCACGCCATCGCAGCCCCCCTGCGCACAGCCTTTCACTTCCAGGACAAGCCACTTATCGTGCAGTGAGTAACACTGCTCTCTCTCTCTCTCTCTCTCACACACAGCTTGCACACTCCCTTGCAGGCACTCCAATATACCCACACACTTACTCTCTCTCACACTTGCATACAAGTTCACTGTCACTCCCACGCTCAACCTTTCCCCCCACATACACACAACTCGGGCAAATGCGTGCCAAGGGCTGAAGGCATGTCTGTCTGCCCACAGGTATGAGGTGCAGTTTCAGCAGGGCATGGAGTGCGGAGGTGCCTACATCAAGTTGCTGTCTCACTCCGAGCAGCTCCACCTGGTGAGTCGGCTGCTGCAGAGCTGGGTCCGCTGAGATGCGGGGAGTCTGCTCAGGGCTGCCCATGACCACGCAGGCCTGGCATGTGTCAGAGCAAACTTAAGGGGAACCTGCAGAGAACTGAAGCAGACTTGCATGTCATGCAGCTGCGCATCTTCAGGGACTTTTAGTGTAAATCTAAGGGGTGACGTGAGCATGCAAAACACAGGGAGGCAGAGGTACGACCTCTGCTACAGAAAACATAGTAATGTAACAGATTTTGTGAGATTTTGTTTAAATGTTGTGTGTGTGATAGTGTTGGGCTTGACATTGTATTAATTTATTTGTGTGTTTGCTTGTGTATACATGCGTGTGCATCTTCATGGTGTCTGTGTAATGCATGTCTGTGTGCCTCACCTGCTGCCCACCTGGCTGCTTCTCTGTCTCAGCCGCAGTTCAGTGATGTCACCCCCTACTCCGTCATGTTTGGACCGGATTGCTGCGGCCAGAACCACACGCTGCACTTCATCATCCGACACTGGGACGCACGGACCGGCCAGTACCAGGAGAGACATGCCCGGCAGCCTGAGCTGGACCTGAGCGAGTACTTCACTGACCGTAGACCACACCTGTATACACTGAGTGAGTAGAGAGAGAGAGAGAGAGAGAGCTCATCTATCCACACTGAGTGAGTCCAGAGATAAAGAGTCTATCTGTGTCTCTGTAGATTTATACCCGGATAATCATTACGAAATACAGATCGACCAATCAGTGATCAGCAAGGGCAGCCTCCTGACGGACACCACCCTGCTTGGGGCCCCCCCAAGAGAGGTCGCTGACCCTTCGGACACCAAGCCCTCAGACTGGGATGACCGGCCACTCATCCCTGATCCCATGGTCACAAGACCGGTGGACTGGTAGGCTTTGCACTCTCTGATTAGAAACTTCAGCTGCTAAAGTGACATAATATTCGATTATCAGTCAGGAGTACATAGGGACACTCTTACCCAGGGTGACTTACAGTACTCCCAAAAGTGTTTTAGTAAATATCACAGTTCCTGTAATATTTTTATAGTTGAAGTAACCTAAACAAAATGGCTGACACCACGTCCTGTTGCTCTTTCTGTGGCTCTGGATCTACAAAACCCCCTCACACTCTCCTCCTCTCCTGTCTAAACCTGTTTCTCTCTCCCTCTTCCACTCCCTTTTGTGTTGCTCACACTCCCCCAGGGACGAGGATGCGCCCCCGCAGATTCCTGACCCCTTAGCCCAGAGGCCCTCTGACTGGCTGGAGGAGGAGCCCCCTCTAGTGCCCGATCCCCATGCACTGCGTCCGCAGGACTGGTAAGGAGCCTGACCTTCAGACCCACGAACCCAAACCTGAATCCTCTCTATGCACCTGACTGACTCCTTGTTGCTGATTGGTGCTTACTGCGTCTGTCTGCATTGCTGTCTAATAGGGATGAGGAGATGGATGGAGAGTGGGAGGCACCTTGGATTCCGAACCCCGCCTGCAAGCATGTGATTGGCTGTGGCCCGTGGATCCCGCCCATGATCTCTAACCCTGCCTACAGGGGGAAGTGGAAGACCTCTATGATCACCAACCCAAACTATCAGGTATCCCGCCCCCCTACTCTCTCCCTCCTTTACAGAAGTTACTGGTAGTTACATTTTTCCAGCATTAAAGAAGTTGATGATTGAAAGGGTATTGCTCTACTGCTCTTTCCCTCTCCCTACCTCTCTCTGCTCTCTCTCTCTCTCTCTCTCTCTCTCTCTCTCCTCTCAGGGTCAGTGGCATCCCCGACTCATCCCAAACCCTGAATATGTAGAAGAGGGAGAGGGGGCCCCTCCCGTGCGTCCGGCCCCTGTGGGGGCAGTGGGGCTGGAGCTGTGGGCGCTGACTGGTGGGGTGCTGTTTGACAATGTGCTGGTGTGTGGGGACAGGCGGGTGGCTCAGTACTGGACTGAGCAGACCTGGGGACAGAGACTGACCGCCGAGCGCATTCTTGCTGTGAGCCTGCCGTCTGCTGACTAACACCCTCACACTCACTCACAGGTGCACTGATGCATTGTCACCTTCACACACTGAATTACTGGTCCATTGATGCACTCACAGTCTCAGGCACGGATGTACATACTCACATGACACACTGATGCACTGACATAGGGAGGCCCTGAAGCACTGACACACTGACACACACACACACCTATACTGCAGACTGACCTTGAGTTTGATACCACAGTGTTGACACACACTGACACATGCTCAAACACCAATACTAATCCCCTCCCTCTCCAGCCCGGCGTGGTGCAGCGGCTGCTGGGGGCTGCCATGAAGCGGCCGTGGCTGTGGGGGGTGTACGTGTTCACCGTGGCGCTGCCCGTCGTCCTCTTCATCAGCTTCGTCTGGCCCGACAAGGTCAGCCTCACCGCATCTTGATTTTTGAAATGTTCTGACTCTGTCTCTCTCTCTGATTGAGTTTCGTTCTCTGTCCGTCTCTCTCCTATGTCACTGTCCCTGTTGCTCTCTCCCTGTCCTTCTTTCTTTCTATATCTTCCTCTCGTATCTTTCTTTCTTTCCCTCACTCTCTCTATCTCTATGTGTGTGAGCAGTCTGCCAGTGTGGGTCCCTGCCACAGTGTTCACGGTGTGTACCAACTCTTCCCCCAGAGGTTCGGCCCACCTGACATGGATTATTACTACAAGAAGTCAGATGAGCCACAGCCGGACGACCCCGAGGGTGAGCAGGCATGGTCCTGTCGGGGGAGGGACACCACACTCATGTTGCACGGCAGTCTGATCCATTTCAGTTGTTACCACCTGCAGAGCCCCAGTATCCATCCCAGTAAAGCGGCAGAACAGCACACTTGGTAGTATCATGCCAACCCTGCATGTGTGCCTGAGTGTCTGAGCGGCTGTACGCTCTGAAACGTGTGGTTCACCACTGCCTTTTTAATTTTGCTGCTCTGACTGAACTACCAAGCCGTGGCTGCTGTCAGTCTCCCTTCTCATCCTTAGTGCTTTCTTGCTCATTCTCTCTCTCATTCTCTCTCTCTCCTTCTGTCCAGAATCTGAGGAGCCAGAAGGACAGAGGAAAGCAGAAGCAAAGAGGTCATCAGCAAAAGCTGGCCTGGAAGTGAAACCTAAGGTAAAGCTCACCGAAAACCACAGCCTTCTCCCCTCCTCTCTGGGGTTCGCACAGCGCTTTCCGGTGGCACTGTTGTGCATGGCGTTTAAAACGGCCCTGTTGCGTGTATGGAGCAGGAACAATGGGCACTGACAACACAGGGCTTAAACAAATATCCAAAACATGAACACAGCCCAGTTTCTTTGCTACGAATCTGTTTATTTCTGTCATGTTTCGTCCCCTGCTGTATACAGATCAGTACTTTAAAAGCTGTTTCTGAATTCTGATCTTGCTGTGCTCGCAGCCTCGCAGCAGAAAATGACCGGGTCCTGGAGACTGCCCCACCACCACCGTCACCCCACTGAGAGCAAAAGTGGAGTCCTTCCTAGGGGCAGCAGACACACTATGAACTCCTTCCTGGAGTAGGATGCCTCTCCCACCCCCCAAGCCTTCAGGACCTGAGACGGACCAGATTCTTCCCCTCAGAACCCCTGCTGTAGCCACACTGAAAAACTGAGAGATGGAGAGACGCAGGAGGAGCACGGTGGTGATTCACACCTAGTTCCCACCTGTCTCTGAGAGTGCACTGACCATGATCTGAACTCCCCCAGACCCCCCCCTCACCTATGAACGTAAGGTTTGAGCACTGAGGTCACGGAGTGAGAAAGAAGAGCACAACAAACACCAATGACCGCATCACCCCAGGTGGCTCTTGTATCTGAGAGGTTGAGCCCTGTTTTCAGAACGTGTGGGGAGACACCTCAGTGTTGCCGTAGGGTCGAACCACAGCAGGGGGGAATGAAGTACTGTAGCAGCACATGTTGTGCGGTTTCTGGTGGAGGAACACCAAATGTCAGGCAGTTCCAAACCCTGTGGGTGAGGGAGTGGCTTAAAAAAATAAACCTGAAGATGAATTGTCTGCATTTTAAGGTACTTTTGCATTATATATTACTGGATGTGTTTTATTTTTAATGGTAGTATGCAGGTTATAATCAGTGATAGTTTGTCATAGTAGTAGTAATAGTAATAGTCGAATTCCTTCAGGTCTGACTTTGTCTAGACTAACTACGGGATCATCCGTTTGTTGCAACCCCCCACACTTCTTTGCTGATTGTTTACTACTGTTTGCCCTACTTGTTGTAGCTAAACTAGGGCCATCACAAGCTTGAAACGGAAACACCTGCCACACTTCCTCTTTCTCCATCTGTTAACCCAGTCCCATCAACCCCCCAACACACACACACACATGCACAAAAGGCCAGGGGTCAGAACTGTGGGGTGCGCTGTCATCTCCAGGAGTTTGTGCAGAGTGAGCCACTCACTGAGAAACACAGCAAAGCCGGGGCAGCTCCTGAGGTTATTAGTATTGTTGACGTGGTTGATTTGGATGATTTTCTGCAGGCGGTTTGCCATTGAATAATGCTTGCATCACAAAAAAACGGTGCCGACGGTTGCAACAGAGCACAGGAAGTTGTAGGAATGAAATGAATGAGATGACTTGGCAGCTACAGTGAGTAATCATGTGCTTTTTTCTTTTCTATTCAAGAATTTGTCAAGTCACAGGCCATTTCTCCCCTTGCATTCATACAGTCAATAACATTTCTCAGTAAGAGCCAGCATTCCCCTCATGATGTCTCCATACACTACAGCAGTGATTCCCAGCCCTTTGAAGTTACACCTACCTAACACAGTGCAGTGCGGTTCACGGGGATGTGGTCTTATAATGTACCAGGTAACCTAGTGATGTAATGCCATGCGAGCTATTGATCAGTGTAACTGTGTGTGTCCGGCACTGCCCTTGTCTGTATTCAGATCTAAAGTGGCTATTAACTGTGCTATTAGCAGTCCTGCCTTGGAGGGATTGTGCCATCCTGACAGCCTTGTGTCATTCAATGCAATGCAGGTGTGTACCCTCCTAATTAGTTACAGGTGGATATTTAACAGCCCCCTGCGCCAGCAGTCAGCGCCAGCAGCCTTCAGTGCCCCCTTCTGAAGGGCCACATTTCCAAAGGGCAGGGGTTCCAGCAAGGAGAAGACTGCGAGAAGACGCCGCACAGCAACACCAGGCGGCCATGACAATCTCTCCGATTCCAGTCCTGCTCTCAGCCAAGAAGTCTTACTTCTAGTCACTCTTTGAATCCTCTGTCAACAACCCCCACAAACTCTACTCCACCTTCTCCTACCCCTCCCCCTCCCTCGTCTCTCTCTGCAGATGATTTTGCCTCCTTCTCCTCCAAGATCACAGACATCCGCAAGCTCTTCAACAGTCCCAAGAGTATCCTTGGATCACTTACTTATTAATGGACACCAAACATGTACGATGGCCTCTCTTTTGTGAACTTTCATATGTTCTTACGTTTTTATGTTCTTATGTCCCCCCCCGTCCAATCCCACTCAAGTCTCCCACCGATCAAGCTTTCTTTTCTTCATTCTCACTCTCTCGAACTTTCCTCTATCCTCCTAGGTCACAAACCCATGACGTGTGCCCTGGACTCTCTCCCCACTCAACTCCTCCAAGCGACTGCTCCTGATCTACTCCTCTTCATCTCCTACCTCCTCAACTCCTCACTCCTCTCTGGCTGTTTCCTCTCTGCTTTCAAACATGCTGCTGTCATCCCACTCCTCAAGAAACCATCACTTGACCCTACCTCTCCTCAGAACTACCGCCCTGTCTCCCTACTTCCCCTTCCTCTAACCCATCACTTCTTGATCCTCTGCAGCAATCTGGCTTCCGCACAGCTCACTCCACTGAGACGGCTCTCCTGGCAGTCACTGACACCTTCAGTTGTGCTCGGGCGGCCTCCCTCTCCTCAGTCCTCATCCTCCTTGATCTCTCCACAGCATTTGACACTGTCGATCACTCCATCCTCCTCTCCTGCCTCACTGACCTTGGAATCTCTGGGACTGCTCTCACCTGGTTCTTCTCCTACCTCAGTGACCGGTCCTACCAAGTGACATGGCGAAGCTCCTCATCCACCCCCCAACCTCTCCTCACAGGCGTTCCCCAAGGCTCTGTCCTGGGCCCCCTCCTGTTCTCTCTCTGCACTTGCTCCCTGGGCCCCCTCATCGCTTCCCATGTTTTCTCTTACCATTTTTATGTTGATGATGCCCAGATCTTCCTGTTTTTTCCCTCCTCTGACCCTCTCATCCCCTCTCGCATCTCTGCGATCTCCACCTGGATGCACTCAAGCTCTAACTCTCCAAATCCGATCTCCTCTTTTCCCCCCTCTTCCTCACCTGCTGACCTCTCCATCTCAATCCCCTTGGAATCTACGCTAATCCACTAAGAACCTAGGCGTCACAGTCGATCCTGCGCTCTCCTACACCCAGCACATCACCACACTGACACGCACCTGGAGATTCTTCCTGAGCAACATACGCCGTATACGACACTTCCTCACCAACTACTCGACTCAGCTGCTCGTCCAGTCACTGGTCCTCTCCCGCCTGGACTACTGCAACTCCCTCCTGGCCGGCCTGCCTGGAACTACAACCCCCTGATCCAGCTCATCCAGAACATTCGCACACGCTACTCCACTGGCTCCTGAAACCGGCACACATTCAGTACACGACATTGACCCTCACCTACCGCTGTCTCGACCACACTGCACCGAGTTACCTGCAGACCCTCGTCTCTCCATACATCCCCTCTAGACCACTGCGGTCTTCCTGCACAAGAAGACTAACCACCCTGCCTCCCCTCCACTCCCCTTCCTCCAGAGCCGCTCCTTCTCATCGCTGGTGGAATGACCTTCTCACCGAAGTCAAACCAGCCGAGTCCCCGACCTCCTTCCGGCGCTTACTCAAGAAACATCTTTTCAGACAGTACTTGTAATTTAGTATTTTACCCTCCTGTAAGATAGCACTTATACAACGTTTGGTCATACTGTTTGCTTTGCATTACTAGTACTCGAATCGTTTATTTTGATTTCCCCTATGCGCCCTTTCCCCTGGCCCTTGACTGTGACTTAACATCTTGTCTGCACTTATCTGCTTTTACTATCTAGGATGCAAGACCTTATATATTGTTTTCTGTATATCTCATATACACTTGTGTAAATTGCACTGGATTATTGCACATCATATTGCGCTTATATTTTGCAATTCGCCCTGGACAACGGCGTCTGCTAAGAAATAAATAATGGGTCACTGTGCAACGTCTCTCCTGTTGATATAATGCAGTATTATAGTTCAGAACAAAGATTCTGAATATTATTTAACGGTTAGGCTAATTGCCATATTTGTATGACATTATTTATATATTGAAGAATATTTTCAACATATATAAATAGATCAAAATCCAATTTAGAAATGTTGTTTTAATTAGAGATACAGATGAAGGTAGGAATTATGTAACATTTTAGGTTGTTTAGAGAGCATTGTTTTGAGTAATTTAGCGGATTCCTGCATTAATTTATTAAATTAGGGTTACATATTGGTTATAGATCAGAGTCCCCAGTAAAATCACACTCTGTGCTTTGGCCTTAATACAGAGCAGGTAACCTCCTGCTGCAATACCATGGGTGCAGTGAAAACTTCCCCTTTCTGCAGTGCAGTGCAGCATCACAATCTAGAATAAGGATTCTGAATTATTAAGGTGTTGGGCTACAACATAGCATAGTCTTTGCTCCAAATCCCAATTCCTTTTCCAGTCGTAAAAAGTTGCAAATCAATTTCCATCAGGAGATTCTATAGGACTGAGACTTCATTAAAAATAAAGTGGAATTAAGAACTGATTTTAAGCAATAAGAATGAGATCAAGATTTTAATCCTGACGGCTGGGTACAGTGCATATCTCTATTCCAGATCCCTCTGTTCCCAACTGTTGACCTCAGATACTGCAGCTGGTGTTTATACACAACAAAACTGCATCTTATGCTCTCTCACCGAACTTAAAACAGCCGGACACATTCTTACATTTTATTTTTCATTTGCATCTTATTTTTTTATAATTGTATTTAAAACTGGGAATTAAATAACAAAACTTGACAAACAACACCAACAATGAATAATATGAGGCAAGGAGTGAAAAAAACAAAAAACGATAAAGTGTGTATCTGTGTGTGTGGGGGTGGGGGGGGGGTTTAAAAGTGCCCACCTCAAACAGCCACACCCAGTTTAGCATCTTAAAGCCATTATTATCCAGAATGAAACGGCAGCTCCTGGCTCCTCCCACCAGCCACAGAGCCCCGCCCAGCCCTCATCTCCAGCAGCACAGTGACACTGTCAACCTTCACACACTTCTTTACTTATACTTCATGAATGAAAGAACAAATCATTTTGGGTTAGTTTACAGCCAAACACTATAGAGGGCTTTGTTGACGGGGAGGCTTAGATTCTAGAGCAGTGGAGAAAAGGAAAAAATAAGTGAAAATCATGTCCAAAGTCACCAACCACCATGATCAGTGCTCCAGTCAGACAGATCCCAAACACAGAAACGCCAGACTCCTCCAGCCCGGAAACTGTAGGGAATGGTGTGCACCGGATTGTACTGTACACGCAAGGCAAGGGCTCAGAGAGGGAGCGCTCCCAGCTTCTCCAGCCACTCCCACTGGAGATGGGCAGCAGTACTCCACACACAATAAGGGATATTGTGCGCTGTTACACAACGTCTGGGTTCAAGTACACTCTGCTGTGACACGGGGTGATCCATCACTGCAGAGCTGGAGGGGGCAGGGGTCATGGGATCTTGTGTCTGTATTTCAGCCTTCCAGGGTTGGGGAGAGCATGAGAAAGAGGGAAGGGGATAATTTTTATTTACCCCCGACCCCACCCCACCCCACCCCACCCCCTCAAAGAGCCCATTCTCTTGGGAAGCCTGACCTCTCCAGCTTGGCTCTCTGCCGCTGACATCCAAGCACTTGCAATCAAATAGCTGAAAGGTCAGTCGGGCAATTGGTTTGGTGGTGTGTAAGCCAGTGTGGGACTGGATAACATAAGCTATGTACAAGACGCCCTCTCATCAGGCGGGTTCAGGAAACCAAGGGATCAAGTGCGTTTAAACCAGCTCCAGTGAAAATGTGAACTGCCCACTCAACCGCAGCCCTGTACAATGTGCACCGGTTATCCATCACTTGTACTATGAGCCCCTTGCCCAGGGCTGTTCTCTCAACCCCCCCAGTCTACTGCCACTCTCCCTCTGTGGTGACAAGACTGGTTTACAATTAAGGTTAAAACAAACAAACATATATACATGTTTAACAGTTAATTCTCCCAAAGTGTGTTTCTCTTCTTTTTTTCCCTACTCCTCTTCTATAAATTAATCAATGATTCCATAATTCCAGGCATCAACAGCGCAGAAAAAAAAAACGCAATCACGATCTGTACAGCAAACAGACCACGACAGTCAGAGTTCTCCCAGGTCCGTGGGGGTGGGGGGCTTGGTGTGGGGGAATGTGTTGCAACCGTCATTATCTGGATTTTATATATACACATATAAAATGTATACTCCCCTGTCTCCATTTCATAAGGCAAGCTCGGCCATGGGATTAGTCTTTCTCTGCTAGTGTGAAACGAGAAAGCAGAGGAAGGGGAGGGTGGGTGCAGGGTTTTGTGGGATCGCAGTCTCTGGGTGTCAGTTCGAGTCCAGGTGGTCGGGTCTGGTAAGAGGTTCTGTTCCTCCTTCCAGCGGGGCTCGGCTCGGGAGGGGCGCTGATGGAAGGGTGTCATGGTGCTCCTCCTCTCCTCCACTTCTGTCCTCTGCTCTGTCCTCTCCCCATTCCCTTACTTCTTCACACAGCTGGGCCAGGCCACCCCCCCGCAGGCCGCAGACACAATGATGTAGATCACAACCTGCAGGAACAACAGCACCACAAACTCGGGTCCATGCCATCTCGGATACACAAAACAGACATACTCACAGCCCCTCACTAACCCAGCCACACAACACTATACACAGCTCAACCCTGACCCACCTACACACAAACCTCGCTAACCCAGCTCCACCCTGCACACATACCTCCTTGCCGACCCTGATCCACAACAGTACACATGCACACAAGGACACACAGAGGCGCCCCGAACACAACCTTGTGTGGCCGTGCAATTTATTAGTGCCTCAAGACTAGATTTCTTCATTGAATGTCCGGAGCTCAGGCTAGTCCCAAAGGTTACATTAGCAGGCTTATGAAACTCAAACGTATGCAACCACAAACTTATTACTGCTTTAGGCATATAACCATGTGATATGTATTTTTATATACTATTTATGATTTTAAGTAAACACGTTCAATATAAAAGCTGATTCACAAAAGAAGCTTTTACATTTTTTTTTATTTTTTTTTTAAGTTTGATTTATTAAAAACCTACAAGCAAGACTGTAAAATGATTATAGTTCAGCAACAATAGTCTGGTTGTTTATCATCAGTAACAGTCCGAACGCTGTGCAGTTTAACAACCTGCAATGACAGCTCTGTTCTGTGCTAATCAAACACAGGGACTGACATTGGATTAATAAAGGCCTTTATCTGCCACGTCTGGTGTGCGGAATAGTGGCGCTGGGGGGGTGGGCGGAGAGTGAAAAGCGGACAAGCTTTTGTGGAGGGATAAGAATCATCCGATTTCTCCGAAAATTAATCACACTGTTCCCTGAAAACAGTCATGTGTTCTCATAACTCATCTGTGCATTCAGGAAGCACAGCAGTGGGTGGAGGCGGAAGGGGGTCCGTGGATTGAAAAAGGGGGCGAAACTAAGTAAACGAGTAGGAGAGTACTAAGCAAGTGTGTGTGTGTGTGTGTGTGTGTGTGTGTTGGGGGGGTACTTACAATAGACACAACTGCAATGATCAGCGTCAACTTCAGGTTCTTCATGCACATGGCTCTGGCCAGGTTCCGACTGGTTGTCTTAAAGGTGACGGACTGAGAGAGAAAGAGATTGGACAGAAAATGATGGGGGGGAAAAGAGAGAGACTCAATTAAGACTCATACCTTCCCAACATTCATTCAAGCTAGGCCCCATGAGCAGTGTATGCATTTGCAGAATATTAACAATTTACAAAATCTGGTAAATATACATCTCTGTGTATACAGTATTCAAAGTCTGCATTCAAACAAACGCCTTGACAAAGCTTGGTACACCGTGTTAAACTGTCGGGCAGGTGGAGCAGTGAGCTGCGCAGGTCCTGGTGTTGGTGTAGATGTGTGCAGAGCGGCAGTGTGCGGCTGTACTGTGAGGCGGCAGTGTGCGACTCACGGATTCCACCAGGTTCTCAGTCTTGTCAATCAGCAGCTCCAGCTTCTCTCCTCTCTGGGCCACCAGGTCTGAAAGACAGCAGGAGAGTGAGAGCGATGGACACTGCATTGTTTTTATAACCAAACACAAAAAGCAGGTTCCACCAGTGCGACTGCTCTCAGTTAGAAAACGAGCTGTGGTAGTGACTGCTGCAGCTTAACGGACTTAAAAAGTAACAAAGAACAACAAAAATGTATTACTAATTCTAAGTCTAAACTGCTAATAACAATACTATGGACTGCTACTGATAACTACTACTACATGCACCTATAGTCCAGCTTACCAATGTTTCGAACCATGATGCCCTTTAGCTCGTCCACCTGCATCTGTGTCTCGACCACGCGGTCAGATCCCCGGGGGTCTGAGTGATGTTTCTGGAGGAGGGACAGGAAATGAAGAGGTACACTGTGAGATGGCGGCCATGCTTCAGCCCACAACAGTATCACTCCCCGTTTGTACTGCCGCCCAGCTCTGCGACACGCCAGTGCCCTGCTTATGGACGTAGCTGGGTTTTGATGACTGCTCCCCACAGGCCTGGCAGTGGTGCACGTGTAGACGGCAGGCTCCATGGCCTGCCAGGACCAGCAGTTGGCTGGTTGGAACATGTTCTCCATAGATCTACCCCAGAATTCATATGTAGATATCAGCATGCAGATTTAGTCCCAGCTCATTTACTTCTACCATTTCATTTTTTTGTTTGTGTTTTGCTCCATTGTTAGGTGCTGCTGTTCTAGGGCCTGGAGTTCTGGTGCTGCCGGGCCACAGGACAGGACTTCTGGGTTTCAGTTCCAGTTGAGGTCTGAACAACTGTAGAGCTTAATTTAAGTAGTGACCATTTGGAGCTAAATCTGCATGCATGCATTTGCATCGGCTACTGCTCTTAGCTAGCAGCGCTACAGAACCCTGGAGTAAAAGGTTTAAAAATAAAATACAAAGAACAGTGCTTTAAGTCAAGAAAGTACTAGTCTTTATCAGTGGCACCACTTCATGGCCTTGTGTTTCTAAGGTGTCGTTGTAATATTTTGAGGCTATATTGATATTATTATTATTTATATTTTTCTGCACAGGATAAAGACCGGGTAAAGCATGGATTATAAACTGCACTGGCTGTAAATCACACAGAACACAGACCCAGCCCCGCCAGGGCCTTAATTTAATGTCAACCATGTGACACCACCACTGCTGCTTTCTACGATGGGGGCTCAAAGCACACACAGCCCCTTAACTGCCCCCCCCAAAGTCAGAGGTAATATTATCAGTCAATGTTAACACTAGACTATTTTTTTTAATGTATTTTGTTCTTATTGATTAACTCGTGACTAAGTTATATAAATAAACCCTATGATGTTACAAAGCTATAATCAGGGTCAATGAAGTGGATTCACTTATAAATCAGCCCACTGAAATATTCATGTGGCACGATCCAGCTTTCCTGTGCCGTTTCCTGCATTCAAAACCCAAAATGGGTGTCAAGGCATTGCAAGAACAGTAGGGCAGCCCAAAGGGAACCACCATCAGTCCCACAGACACACACACACACACACACACACACACTGCTGAGTAAGGGCAGGACAGGGGTGGTGAGGCTCACCATCTGGGCAGCCAGTGTGCTGGAGAACTCGCTGTTCATGGCGTAGGGCAGTGCCGTCTGCGCCCGCGAGCCATATGTTGTCTGGAAGCGCTTCTTCACCTCATTGAGGAAGCTGAATGCTCTCGACCTCTCGAAGTCCTGCAGCAGGGAAAAAACCAAAGAGACACCCATCATGTGACTGCCACCATGAGCTGGGCCTGGCCCGTCCTAGTGGTGTGGGGTCTGTTAGTTCTAGAACTGGAGGGTAGCTGAAGGGGATCTGGAGCAGGTAATGTAAGTTACTTGAGTAATGTAGGTAAAGTCTCTTGCTCAAGGGTGCAACAGCAGTGCCCCACACCTGGGACTGAACCCACAACCCTCCGCTCCAGTCTCCAGAGCCCTAACTGCTACTCCACACTGCTACCCTGATACAAGATACAAGCTGATGATTCAAGATTGGTTGGATTGGACTGGAGTTGGCTGGCCTGGGATCTGAGCACAAACGCAGGGAGACACTGAGCACAAATGCAGGGAGACACCCACACCAGGGCAGATCAAATCCTGAAGCAGATCTAATGAGTTGCAACCCCTGAAGCACACTGCACTGACTGGGCAGCAAAGAAACCCAGCTGTCATTTCAACCATCTGCCCAAACGCAGGCACACAGGCTCCCAATTCAGTGAACATCCGAATTGCACAAGTCGGCTGTGCACTGGGTGACTCACTGGTGTTCCCGCATGGCAATGAGGTGGGGGTGGGTCTCATACTTACATCGTCTGTGATGCACAGGTAAATGATCCTGTCCTGACAGATGTAATGGAAGAGATAGCTGCAGGGAAAGTGGAGACAAAGGTAGAAAAAGAAAAAGTGGGGGGGAAAAAACAAAGAAAACATTAGTGTTCACAGATCAGAATCTAGCATCCATCATCTGAATTAAAGTAATGTCAATTAATTAAAAAGAAAAACATGTTGTGGAATATATCGTCCACACTGACAGTGTACAGATGTGTTGCTCTGGGGTGTGTGGGGGGGGTCCACTCACTTGCCGTGTGAGTAGGTGAGCTTGTTGTTCTCTGAAGGGATCTTAGCCAGGATCTGCTCCGTCACCTCCAGGAAGTTCCCGCCGCACCAGGCGTGCTTGGCGAGGATGGTCGTGCCACGCGCCACCACCGCGAACAAGATCGCCATGGCCCAGGAGGAGGGGGGAGAAGTGGCAGGTGGGTAGGGGTCAAGGGGATGGGATACACAGGTAGCAGCTGGCCAAAACACAGAGACGAAAGGGCTGGAGGAGGAGAAGGAGGAGCTCAGCTGTGGAGGAGAAACCACAGAGTGAGACACCCACATGGAAGATTACAATACAGGTATGCTTTTGTCTGTAGGACAACCCAGACAGTGTCTACAAAACACACGTCTCTCCCTGGAAAGCCCACTTCCTACACGTGGAAATGCTCTGGATGCATTCAGCATGTGGTCTTCAATCTGACAGTGTCCACCTGAAAAGAGGCAATCATCACTACTGAGGTGTTAGGAGTGCATGGGACGGTGCAGCAGCGCAGCTGGTGAATCCTGTGACAGAGGCCATGGGTGCAAAGGTCCTATATACACCTAACACTGCTGCAGCGCTGGGCGCCTGTTTTCAGGTGGATAGACTGTCAGATTGAAGACCACACACTGAACGCAACTAAAGCAATGGGTTGGTTTACTTATTTTCGTATTTGGCAGGAATGCTTATTTTGATTCTCACCTCCCACGGAAAGCAGACAACATACGTCTGGCAAGGTGTCTAGGACTCTCTCTCTCTCTCTCTCTCTCTCTCTCCATCGGGTCCTGTGAGGGCTGCGGCTCGGAGCCCATTTCCCCACAGAAGAGGAAGGGCGAGCATGTCATCCAGGCTCACAATGTTACTGGAGAGCCGAGCCGAATGACCGACCAGCGTAACCATTATAATTCACCAGCGAGTCTAACCTCTGCCCCCAACCACCATCAAGTAACGTGCGTCGCTGTCGTCTTATGTAGGATGACTTTATATGAACGGTGGGAGTGTTGTGAACCACAGACCAAACGCCCTCCGCTGTGTGCACAGAAGTCGACACAGGCTTTGGGGGGGAAACTCCTTTCTCTTTCAGTTTGTTTCGGCCCTGTATGTATATATATTAACATATGCATGCAGAGAGAGACACAGCCCGGATGACACTCCGCTGTACCCTACCTCGGGGTCGCCTTCTGCTGAATCTTTCTTCGAAATCGCGGTTTCACTGGCACCTGTAAGCTGTTTCCGCGTCCCTCGCCGTCTGCGCGTATGTTTTTAATTCCCAGTTTGTGAGTCACCTGCTGCATCGGACAAGAGGGCCACTTCCGCCTCCCCTTACTCTTGAATCATGGGAGCTGTAGTCCTCAAAGACACTGGATTTCCGGGTTTAATTAAACACATGGCAAAGGACGATGCTTTTAAAAAGTAGTTATTTTAAAACAAAAAGAAACATGTCTTGGAAACGCGTGCAAATCCTCGGGGAGAGCATTTTTGTATTTCTCGCAATTTCACTACAACTCCCAGCTGTCCCAGGGTTCCCCTCTTCAGGAGTGCGGTGGTACTGTTATAAAGAGGTACAAAAATAAATAAAAACGCTATCTGTATACTGTCGCCTTTCGGGGAAACCAGTCTAAACTAAAAACTGCACAGTATCTCCGCCGAAAGAGACGTCTTGCACTACATTACCCAGAGTTCTCAGCGGCGTCGTGGGTTCAACGTCATCTCATTGCGACTGTGCTGAAACGCAGAGGCAACAAGCATGGCAACCGGGGAGGCAGAAAAGAGACCTGTGCTGGAAGTGGTGAGTTTGATGAAGTACAGTATTTTATAACAATACAGTACAACAGTCCAGCAGCGTTTAGGCGAATTAAATGTACAATATCGGACATGTCTTATGGGCCGATTAGAGACCTGCAGATATATTCATGCCGACCCATTGCAGTCGAGGACATTCTGATGCCGCTACTAGAATCGATACAACTACGTTTTTGCTTTTTCTGTTATAGAGACGTGTTTACAGACGGGTTGTATCTCTTTGACCTGCGTGAAAGAGACTGGACCACACATACACATACATGCATACATGCATACATACATACATACATACATACATAAAACTAAAATGTAAAGTACATCCGAACAGACATCGCCTGCTGAGGTAGAGACACTCGCGTCTCTAGCGCAAAGGTTGTGGGAGGAGATTGAATAATAATACAAAATCCTGCAAGATATCCGTTTTCTGCTTATGGTGAAGTGCAAAGCAAGTGAGTGAGTTTCAAAGGGTGTTTTAAAAGAATACATAAAAACGTTCTTGATATAACCTCAAAACACAAGCAACACAAGCAAGCCAATGATATGGGGATGTCTTTATAGCGGATTGCTCTGGGATAACAGATTTCACAACATCCTTATCAGCATTAATGCAAATATGCTCAAATTGACAGTCCAGGATGCAAGTCGTGGTCACATCAGCGGAGAGCCACACTGCGGCTGCAAGATGAAAATGTAGTTAAAATAAATCAATAATCATGTTTGTGATTGCACGGATCCTGCTCATGAATTGTGCTCTGCTTTGGAGGTGAAAGCTAGATAACTGATTTATTTCGCTAGGGGGCGGCAGCGGGGAAGTGGCGTTACGATGCAGTTTAATATTTATGTTTCAAGTCTGCACAGGCTGCTGTGTGCTCCTGCCAGTCCAAATAAAAGGATTTCCTAATGTCACACCGAAATCCTGCTGGTCTTCTAAATCAACAAACGAAGAGACGACGGGATAACGGAATCAGTGTTCCCCTTGGCTGCTGTTTGAGTTATTCTTGGAAAAACTACTTTTTCTTTCTTTTTTACGTTGAGGGGGGGATAGGTCTAGTCTTATGTTTTTCTCTCTCTGTGCTTCCTGCAAAAACAGCCTGGAATGTTCTCTGCCAATAAAAGAGGCATCTGGGATCAGTGCTGCTGGAGTCTGTGTGGTGACTCTCTCTCGGTGACACCCTGCCGTGCCACCCCCATGTGTATGGGTCTCTGGCGTCTCCAGTGCTGCAGATTTACATGCGTGTTGGGTGTGGAGAGGCAGCTGAAGCCCGTCTCCCCTCCCCTAACACTGGTGTCTGCTGCAGGGCTGCTCAGGGGGGTGCATCCTGCTTTAAATCTCTTCTCGCGTCTCTGCACCTGTCTTGTATTAAATGCCTCCTAGCATAAATATCCATTCTTTCCCTTCCATGGAACTCTTACACCCTGTTTTCTTAATTCATTATCAGACAGCCAAGCACGCATGCACACAGAGGGACACAGCCAAACTATGCATCTGTGCCTGCTGGTCTGTCTCGGGTTTGATCATGGTCTTATCTTCCTTCGCCAAGATGGCGGCCGTCTCCCATGCTTCCTCTTCCTTATGTCTTCTGTTAACATAAACCTCTGTGGTTTTCTGTCCTACTTATACTTCATAAATACGCACATATACACACACACATTTATCCTTTTCTTAATCTTATTGATCTCATCCTTCTGCTCTCCCTTCCTCTCTAACCCCCCCCCCCAGTGTCTGAAAATAGACTCTTCCTGTTAGTAGCAGGAGCAGGGTGCAGCTATCCTGTGCACTGTGGTGAGGTGTGGGAGCAGCCGGTAGAGCGCAGTCCCTCTGAGACAGTGCCAAGCTTTGTGCGTCACTGCCTGTCTCACTGCACCTCATAAACCATATCCTGGTGGGTGCTGTAGAGTGGGAGTCATTCTGCACCCTACAGTGCTCCAGGTGAGCAGTATAGCGCGGTGTGCTGTCTCTGCTCTTGAGAGCGTGCTTCCCTGTGACCACTGTCCTCCCGTGTCTTCTGCAGGTCCAGGCCGAGGGTGATGACAACTCCTGTGTCACCTTCGTCCTGCATGAAGAAGACCACACCCTGGGCAACGCACTCAGATACATGGTCATGAAGAAGTGAGTGTCCTGTCTCTCTACCTCCCTCGCCCTCTCGTTCCATAAAGACCACAGCTGGCTTTTGCTACTCCTCAGGGTTCAGGTTTTCCAGTGCCACTGTGTTTGACTTCAGTCTAGTGTCCTTGCCAGCATATTTTTGTAAGTGTTATTGTTTAGGTGGCAGGTCTGGTACAGGAAGAGGTGGCTAGAGAAAATGGCTGCTTTGGGAATCGGATGAATCGTCCCTGTGAATAGCAGGATCATTCCCTTTTTTTTTTTTGTGTATCATTCCCACGTGGTCAGTCAGTCAGTGATGTGTGTTTGTGTCCGCAGCCCGGAAGTGGAGTTCTGTGGCTACAGCATCACTCACCCCTCCGAGAGCAAAATCAACTTCAGGATTCAGACACGAGGTGAGTGTGGTTACACGTGTGTGTGTGTGTGTCTGTGTGTGTGTAACCAATTAGGGATGCACAGTTTTGGGAATATTCATTGGTGGAAACTTTCCATGGGAATTATCGGGAATAAAATGGAAATGTAGGGGTTATTTGCATAGGCTGTATTTACCATGTGCTGTACAGACAGAAACAAACCTTATACCTTATCATAAGCAGACATAATTGCAACCCTTCTAACAGAAATAAGTTGAACTCCTCTAAAAAATATGTTTTCAACATAAATCTTTATGATAGTGTGTTTATATAAAGCTGATGATTTAACATTCGACATCGAAGGTAGTTTCCGACTCTTTGCAACCCTGTTTACAATACCTCCCTGTCCTGTTTTTCTTCAATGTGGGGGTGAAAAAGTGTGTATGCATGATATCTAAAAGTAGATGTTTTAACAGAGTGTTTGTCACAATGTGCAGCTCAATGAGAGAAGACTGTCCTGGCATTGCGTCTAGCAGCACAGAAACAAACCAGCTCAGCTCTTAATTGTGTTAGTTGAGTTAGTCTGTGGAGAGAGTGCCAGTGTCTGTGAGGGGTTGGCAGATGTTTAACAGGCTCTTATTAATAGAGAGCCACCCCCACCGCTGTACTGCTCTGAACAACAGACCTGGCAGTTGTTGTAGCTGTAGGCGGAGGACAGTGGCCCATGGACTACACACTTACACACACTCTTACTCTTATAGTAGGACTACACACTGACACCCACACAGTCTCACAGCAGTATTACACAGTTATGCACAGTGACACTGACTACAAAGGTGCTTGTGTTTTATTCATTTTTTTTGATGTCCCAAGTTTTTTTTTTTTTTGGCCATGTGGCACCGAACCTGAATATAGCTGCTGGAAACCCTAGTATATAAATTTGTTTGTGTAGCTTATGCGGGTCACTGTCCGGTAGTGATCCACACTGCCTTTGTTCCTTTGTCTTTTATTTCTCCCCCTCTCCCCTGCTCCCTCCATACAGCAAGCCAGGCTGAGATGCATACTTAAAGGAAAATGAAAAGGAAAAAAAAACAGAAACACAAATAGCTGTGCAATGTCTAACACACTCTATTAAACTCACAAAATCCTCAAAACAAAACCGGCATGATTGAAGTCTGGTGTGTGGTTTTCTGACAGTTGATTGAGGAATGCAGCATGCTCTCTCTCTCTCTCGCTGTGTCTCTGTGCACTGGGAACACAGGGTCCTGTCTCACTGTCTGCCCTAATGAGCAGAGACAATCGCAAGCAGGTACACGCACACACGCACACACAGAGACACACGTTGATGGTACGAGACAGAGACGAGACCACTCAAAAGGGGGAATATCCGTCCAGATTGCTGTTAATGTAGTCTGTGTATGGCCCCCAAACCCCATTTCAATTCTAAACTCTCTCCGTTCACCTCAATGTTAAATGTTCTGTCATTTTTTTGGGGGCTGGCGTTTTGCTCGCCCCCTGTCAAGTGAATTCATGATCTGGATCCTGGCAGTTCAATTGTACTGGAGGAAAACCCTGATTTCATTTATTTTCAGGGGTGTCTTTTTCATAATTGGTATGAAGGGCCTCAGCTGATGAAGGGCCTCCCCTTTTGAGGCCCCTTGTGTCACACCCCGGGGCCCTGTCCCAGTGGGTGGGGCCCGGGAAGTAACTATGGTAGCCGGGCTTTGCTTTATAATCTTTTGCGACATTCGTCTTTATCCCTGGGCATGTGTTCCAGCTGCCTTATTTAATGGAGACCTTAACTGAATGGTGTAATTACCTTAATTTTGACTTTTGAAATTGTTTATTTTACCAAACATTGTTGCTTTCATGTGCTTTTATACAATTTTATATATACTTTGATTGCCAACTGTGTTAAGTTATTATTAAGCTCGGATCAGGCAAATTATTATTCAGGTTAATGAGTCACCAAGAGCTGTACTGAGACCAACGCTAGCAGGAAGTTGCTTCCCTAGGAGCAGAGCTGAGGACTGCTGTCTTACAGTGTAGAAATGGTTTCCACTTGATTATTAGGAAACTGCAATATAAGGCAGTGGTGTTCTTGAATAGCAGGGCTGACCATCTTCAAAGCAGAATATTTTTTTTGTTTTGTTGTCTGACACTGAGATCATCGTGGTGTGTGTTCCAGACAGCAGTGGCCCGACACGATGGGAGTCAAAGACTCGGAATTAAAATTCGGAACTACGCTGCAGGGTCGTGACACCTACAAAGGTCAACTCGCATCAAAGCAGAATTCCAGTGACAACACTGTGTGCTCTGACTATATTAGGGCAATTACAGGGCTTCTGGGACACCCCTCCTATCCTCCCACTGCATGTAAAATGGGCTGCAGTGCTGCCATGTTGAACCCGGGGAGGGGGATGGAATTTGTTCGCAGCGAGATTGGGAGTTCTGTCTCTGGCACCGGGCCCCCTGCTGCTGATTGTGGAGTCAATGACACACAGGGCTCTCCTGTCAGGCCAGAATACCCTGAACATACATTCTTTAAATAAATTAACAAGCATCAGCTTTACAGTTCCCAGTTGCCTGTCTGCTTTTTCCACTAATGGGCTGTAATTATGCAATTTAAAAAAATAAATAATAATAATAAAATAAATATTCACTGTTTTATTAGTTACCTGCTGGTAGGAAGTTGAGTTTGGGTAGTGTGGATGGAGCTGGGGGTCAACTTTGTGCAGAAATCCTGGAACAGAGCACACACGGTCTGGGGGAGGGGAGACCCCTCCTCCTCCTTCCCTGTTACCGTTACTGTTATGGTTATTGGTCCTGTTTCAGTGCGTGAGCCATATATTTGCTGTGTCCTCAGGGGGGCTGCCGGCAGTGGATCCATTTCGCCACGGCCTCAACGAGCTGACTGAGGTCTGCCAGCACATCCTGCACACTTTCGAGGTAAATCTCCCTGCTCTCTCACCCAGGACCCCCACTCCCTGCCTCTGCAGCTGGGGGCCCTTGCTCTCTATGTGCCCCCACCACACCTGCCCAGTCCCCAGGGGCCCTGCTGTCTGTCAGGGTTATGTTGGGGTTCCCAAGTAGCTCTTGGCTCATGAATGTGAATTATGTGGCGGCTGTGGATTTTATTTCCTTTCTTGGAAACTGGACGGCAAAGAAAGCAACATGGTAAAATAAAAAAATAAGAACTTTCTCAGTGAATACAATTTGAAAGCAAGAAATGAAGGGATGTAGACGGGCAATCTGGGAGCAATTTCTCTTCTTCCTTCCAGACACAGTTGTTATGCATATTCCCGTTCAAGGCAAGTCTCCCGATAGGAGATTTCCTTCAAGGATATCTCCTGGGCTCCAGGTCGTGCCGACTGCATCCTGGCTGACAGATCCTGGCACTGCCTTCCCTTGCCCCTGCTGCCCAGAGCCGCTTCCCCACTGTATTAGCATGTCCCTTACCTGCACACAGGGCTGGGGAGTAAGGCCCAGCATTGCAGTGCACTGGCAGCCCTTCCTGGCATTGAGGGCCAGTCCATTGCGCTGGAGTGTGTGGTGTTTCGCTGGTTACATTAGTATGAGTTGGTACACGCCCAAATCTGCTCTTGCTTAGTGTCCCAACCTTGCCTTTGAGTTGTGTATTTGGGAATAACCTGGAGAAGTGGTGCATAAAACCATGACCCTGCCCACCTTCTCCATCTACCCCACTTGAATCAGTGGATTTCATCCTGGGGTTCCATTTATTTCCCTCCATTCTTGATGCACCGTGTTGACCATGTTGGATTAGCTCTCTCCCCCCTACCCTATCCCTTCTATTTTTATTCTATGTATTGTGCCAGTTGGGTCATTGCGGTCTGGTATTCAGCTCATTGTAAAGCTGACAGACTGACAAAGCAAGTAAAATTAAAGCCAAGTAGGAGGGTCCTGAGTTTGGAAGTAGGCCTAGTAGATTTCCACATGTTTCTGCTCTCCCTACCTGCCTTAAATTAAGCTGCTGTATTAGCACTGTTAACCCACGTCTGCCTCTCCGTGCAGTCGCAGAGATCTGATGCCACATTGCACATTCACGCCCAATGAAATAACCCGTTCAGCCCCACCAGGCCTGCGCATCCGCTCTTCCCACCCAGACTGTTTGATCTACTCCACGTGACCCACACCTGCCAGACTGAGTGCTGTAAACTTGTGCGGCCCTCACATGGTGGCGTGTGCTTTTAATCTTTTGCAGGCCAGCATGAAGGCTTACAGAGAACGCCAGGAAGTGCCCATGGATTAGGAGGGGAAGTTGGTGTCTGGACTGACAGAGACTGGAGGAAACCATGTCCAAGGCAGTCTTCAGCATCACCGCCAGGCAGCCGGGGGGCGGCTTCGTGGCCTCTTCTCTTGAATTGAATCCAGAGTTGCGTCCTTCAAGCTGCTCCACCCCGAAAGGGATGGGAGGGAGAGGGAGACCGCGGGAGGGGCCCTGGGAAGCACCTTTTTTTTATCGTACACGACTCCCTCTCCCTGCCCTGACCAGCACTCTAGTCCCCCCCCACCCCAGTACAGAGACAAGACAGACATGCACACCATCCAACTCATCCCCCACTGCTGGACAGAAGAGGAAGTCTGCAGGTGGCAAGTCCATTGGCCTACCCTCCTCCAGCCTACAGCAGTCTCTCTCCTTGACCAAGACTAAAAATAAAACCGTAAAACCTGCCTTCACACTGACCTGTGGACACCTGGCTTTGCTTTGAGGGTCTCCCCCTATGAACTGATCTTTGCTTTGATTCCCCTCCCACCTTCTCCACATGTATAGAAGCCTAATGACTTAATGAATCTCTAATCATGGTTCAGTTAGAATCAATCTTCCCCCATATCTGTGATCCCACCTTTACTCTGACAGATCCCCTATGACCCCAGCCCCCCCATGACTCCCCCACACTGTAATGCACCTGCTGTGCTCTGACTGTGCTGTGACTGTGTTGACTGGTCAAACACAAAAATTAAATGGCACCTGACCCCTGGTGTGACCTTTCCCCTCTGTCCTCCATCACCCCCCACTCGTGGTAAGTTAGCCAGGGAGGTCAGGCCCATCCTTTGGGGTTATAGTATATATTTTCCAAAGAGGAAGCAAGGGGAATACAAAATAAAAAAAGGAAAGGAAAATCTGTCATCTCTGAGCTTCTAAAATGTATTGCTTTTGAGAGAAGAATGTAATTAGGTTGGGCCATCAGTTATAGCCAACATAATAATATTCCCTTTGAATCAGCTTGTCAAGGAACCTCATTCTCCTGCCAATCTGACCACTCTAGGGAGGAATTGTACTTATTGTAACTATTGCAACGTGTGCAGTACAATAGATGACCAACCCCCACCCACACCCCATTCATGCGGAATCGATAAATTGAGTTATGGCATCTCAAGGTTTCTTGATTTAAGGAATGCTGTTTACTCCCGACGAGGCCAGCCTGCAGCGCCTGCAAAAAGACCAAAACAAGAAACTGAACTGTTCTATTTAATCAGTCCCATTTGATTTTGCAGAATGAAAAGAATGCTGGGAGCAGAGCTGTGATAAAATAGCATTTATTTCACTGCTGGCTGGTCTTGTGTCAAAACCACACCGACAGACCGTATAAAAAGCTTCTGAGGTTTTAATTATAATATATATATTTTTTTAATAAACATCTTTGGCTTTTTCAGACATGAACAAAAACAAATCTATAAGTATACAATATATACCTTTATACCTTCAAACATAGTTTAAAGTGGAATACATTGGGCCCTCCTGATATAAAGAGGGCAAATCAACAAACATTTAAAATGCTGCATGGCGGGGTAGTGTGTGTTCACAGCTGGGGGCTCAGTGGTTGCCCTCTCTTGCATGCCAGCACTGTCTGCTGCATGCATGATGGATCATGTTCAGCCTTGGTTCTGAGACTCATACTGGGGTACAGTGGTCCTCAAAAGCACCCGACTGTGTGCAAATACTGGCTTTCTCTGAGTTCCCTGGAGAGGTGTGAAGTGAAGCACTCAATTCTGTCATCTTTATTTATTTATTTCTGTACTTTCTGCAATCTATCAATTTAATCAATCACCCCCACCACCCCAGCCCCTTAATACTTGTACAAAATGCTCACAGGCACAGCTTTGAGGACCACTGCAGTGCCGGGGGGGGGGTCCTACAGGGAGAGTACTGTAGTTTCCTGTAAATGCCTATCTGGAATCTGCACCCACCCGGTTCAGTTTAGCCCAAAAAACAAAATAACGTCTGATCTCAGGATGAGTGGCCTGGAGAAAGGGGGTGTTGAACACTGATTGTGATCCTGTTTCAAAGCCATTTTGTATGTTTTCCAGCTGTTCTCTTATTTTTTCCTCCAAATTTGCTGTTGTATTTATCTTGACCCAGTTTGATGGTGCATTTCTGAGCCAGCTCTCTTCCAGTGAGAATCTGGAGCATTGTGGGTAATCTGCATTTTCTCTCATACTGAAAATATCATGTTGATACAGCTTGGAAATACAGGTGCACCTAACATTGAGATTATTTTACAGAGACAACGTAACATGAAAAAATAAACGAAAATAAAAACGTTTTAGTTCAGTGAACGGCAGTATTTGTCTGTGTGCGTTTTATGATAAAACCGCAAGTTATTTTATATCTATATGTATTTGAAATATAGTGCTTTAAAATAAATTCTCTCATCCAAGTCCCTTCAGGGGTTTCTGTACAAAAGCAGTGCCAGAGCGGAATTAATGCGCTCTTTAATCTTTGAAGTTAGAAGTCTTGCTCACGGTGGCTGTTGTGTGAAGTCTGTGGATGGTAGCCTGTCAGTCTCTGTGGATCTGGAGCGCCCACGCTGTAATGAAGTGTCACACGCTCCTTTGTGTGTCCTGCAGTGACCTGTGTCCAGCCTCGTCGAGGTGTTCTTCTCCAGGAGTGCCGAGAGTCTCGAGTGAGCCTGATCGACAAATTATGTGTGTTTTGTGCTGTGCTGTGTAAGGGCATTGGGCAGCTGTGATTGTGTGTGTGTTTGTATGCTATGATGTATTTTTGTGCTGCACTTTGGAATGTGTAAGTATGAGTTTTGCCGTGTGTGGGCAGGCATGTGTGAGAATTAAAAAAACTAAAAAAACAAGCTATATATATTTATCACTGTCTATGTATTTCCAGTGACTAAAGTGCAGGTCAGTGACATTGCTCACAGCCTGCAAAAAATTGTCTTGTGCAGCGTTTATCTTCCTTTGTTTTCAACATTTGTATTGCTGTTTCTTTGTATATTTCATTTTCTGTATAACTTTTTCAAGTGTTGCTCCGTATCTCGAGTCCGGTCCAGATCCATTTGCAGTTTTGCCAACTGAGGGAGCATCCCAAGTTTAGCTGCTCCTCGTGAGTATGACTCGTTCAGCCTCCTCTTTTGAGAAGCAGTGTGATTTATAGCCTGCTAGTCTGAGTGGTTTGATGTGGCAGAACAGGGCTGGGGTGCGGAGGAGTTGGAGGGGTTCGGGGGGGGGGGGTGTAAGGGAAAAGGAGCAGGGTTTGTGGTCTTCTGGTCACCCACGCCCCCCCCACATGAACCACCAGATCCGTTTACGAGGTGCTGTACTTGTGGCTGGACCGCGAGCTGCTCCGGTCCAGGCCGTTCTCGTGACAGTGGCCCTTCCAGCGGATCCCAGAGCCCCGGTCGTCTGTGGGCACGCTGCATCTGTTGGGCCTCTGACACCAGCAGCACAGGCAGGACTGCGAGCAGAGAGGAGAAGACGGGAGTAGGAAGAAGTAGAGAGGAGGGAGCAGAGAATAGAACAGGAGTTATTCAGTTAGTTGAAGAAGCCAAACTCTACACAACAGCGATAATGTGGAAGTGGTGCCTTCCCAGGCCTCCATCCCAGCCTCACCTTAAAGCAGTTCTTGAACTTCTGACTGACAAAGTAGAGGGCCACAGGGTTGATGCAGGAGTTGAGGGAGGCCATGTTGATTCCGATGTAGTCCATCACCAGCAGAAAGCTTATCAAGAGAGGGAGAGGGAGAGTCACTGATACTGGCAGAGCACTCTCATAAGCTTTATTGGGCTGGAGGAGGCAGATGATTCAGGGAGCTTGTGTGGACACTGGGACACTAGGACATGTGCGAGAGTGTCAGGCGGCGGACTTTGGCCTGTACCTGAGCAGCTCACAGCGGTTCGGGTCGTTCATGTCATAGATGGTTTTCTTCAAGATGCGGCTGAGGTGCAAGGGCAGCCAGCACAGTGCGAAGATCACCACCAGGCAGAACACCGTCTTGGCAACCTCTCGGCGCTGCAGAGGGGGAGGAGGGGCACAGTTGAACTCTGGATCAGGTACCCGGCTTTGTCTTGTTACACCACAGTACTGACCTTATCCCTCTTTAACCTTAAAACCCAACTCCAACCCTAATCTTAACCTCAATTCCGGTCCCTGAGCGTACCCCAGAAAAAGGAAGATACCAGTGCATTTATATAATATTATGATATTATAACTTAATATCTCTGCAGTTTACAATAATTAAAAAAGCTCAGGTTTTTCTTGTTTATTAGTTAAATAAAGGCTTCAAGTAAGAACTGTAAAGCTTGGCTGTAACAAGAAGCAGCAGGACAGTGGGGGGCCAGGGTTGAGAGCCGCAATCTGGCACCTCCTCTTGGCCCTACACTTCATCCTGTCCCCCTACGCATGCCTCACCCCCAGGTCTAACTGGACATCTGTTTTGTGTTTGATCCTCAGTCTCCGCTGATTGAAACATTGCGTCCTGCATTATCTGTTGTTACGTTTCCAGTACGCTCACCACACTACATCGGCACAGACGAGATTCACTGTTCAGCGACAATCAACACGCAAATGGATTAGGACAGTTCATCAGATGGCGGCGAGGAGGATTATCTCATTAGAGCTGCAGAGTGAGCGCAGACTGGCTTTTTGCAGGGTGTCATTGATTTGAAGCGAAGTGGATTGAGGCGGGGGGCTCCCAGTGACAAGTGACCATGGGTGGGGATAAGAGGAGTGGTGGAGAGCTGGCCAGTGATGTGGGCACCACAGGAATGAGCTCTGAATGGCGTAGCGTCACCAGCCGTGTTGGCCAGGTGCCAGTCACCTGTGGCCCCCACTTCTTGTGAGCACTGATTGGCCAGCCAGTTTTTTTTTTTTTTAAACGGACATGGAGGATGGCTTCTTGGCTGAGGAGTCCCTGACTTCTGTCATATGACTCCCCGCAGCTGAACAGTGCCGGCCCCCAAGAGGGAAGCCTTGCTGTGTGAAGAGACTTCTGCTCTGATTTCTCATGCACTCCCCCCTGGCTCCTCCCTTGGTGAGAACATTGCTGGGACACATTTAATATGTGACTTTGGCAAGAAATATTTGTAGGGTTGTTTATTAAGGTTTTTATTTTGGGTTGAGGGAAGCAATATGTTACGTAATTCTGGTTGTGCATCCTGCTGGTTCAATACCTGGAGCGCAGGCGGCTGTGCTGTGCACAAGCTGACGCTGTGGGAGGTCGCCTTTTGCCTTCTGGGAGTATTTTTTTTTTTGCGTTTGTGTGGAAATTCAGTAATGTAGTTTCTGAAGTGGAATTTTTAACCTGTCCATCCCCCCTCATCACCCCGCCATCCATAACTGTGGTCCCTCTGCAGAGCACAAGCCCTCCCCTGAACAGCAGATAAGTCCCTCAGTACGTGGTGTGAGTGTGGTGGCCATGTGGGGTCCTGTGTGGTGTCCACACCCTCTATAGCCGTGCTTGCGCTGTGCCCCTGTTCTCTGGCACGGCCAGAGTCCTGTACACAGCGGCCTCTGTGTTCAGGCTCACTCCAACTAACAGGTACAGGGTGGTGCATTGCCCAGCCTGCTGGATAAGGGGTAGATGGCGGTGCCCCTTGGAGGCTGTGGCCTACCTGCTTCATGTGGTCGTTGAGGGCGATGCGCATCCCGTTTTTGAGGCTCAGCATCTCGCAGGACATCAGGGTGTAGAACACGCCGGTGCATGCCAGCGGGAGGCAGAAGTAAAAGCCAAACAGCCACCAGTCCTTCACATCCCGGTAGAACTGCAAGGGGAGAGATGGGCAGTGGAGGGAGTTAGGGGTCACTTATACTGCCACACCCTTGCACCCTCGAATCAATGGATTCTGAATCCCTATCCCAGCCAGGACATTGCCTGCCTCTGTGTGGTCTGGTCTCTGAAACAGAAGGACATGGTTGGGCAGGTGTGGGAGAAGGTCATGTGAACTCCAGCACATGGTGATTTGTGTGACGCAGACAGGCAGTGATGGAGAACTGAGACTGACCTCAGCAAGAGGCACATTTACTGGGAAGCAACAGTATTCTGACTTTTTATTTATTTTAATTATCTATTGAGCGAGCGTCTATTCACGCCAATGGGAACGAGAAACATTCAGTGACAATAACTTTTGTGTTCTCTGTGACTAAACTCTGAAGGAATTCTGCATAGAATTCGGCCAAGTTGGAAGGGGTTTATTTACATGCATCTGGCCAGAAAGCCACCCTTTCATGATCTGATTATTTGGGGGAGTCCAGATAGAGGGGATCTCACAATGGCTTGACTGCAGCCAGCCACAGCAGCAGCACTCTCAGAGGACATAGCAGGAGAGCGAGAGAGAGGCTCTGTAGAAGAGCTTGGTGATTTAAAACACCCTTTAAGGATGTTCTGCCTTCTCAACATCTCTGCCTTTCTGTAGCTGATTGCATTACAAAAAGTAAATAACCAGATCTCTATCATATATTCAATATCATTGGTATGCGGAATAAACATAGTCCACTGATTGAGGGCTATAACATGGTCAGACTCTACAAAGGATACCCAGCACATAAGGAAAGGGTTGTTTCCTGCTGTTTATAATTACAAAATTGTGTCTCAGGTATTCTGGGCTGCTATCCCCCATGGTCCTGTAGGAATGAGTGCTGGTGCACTCTTGATTCCCCAACATCAGTCCGCGGTCTTTACTTAGCGGCTCTCTGTCATCACCACTGCACTATATTTCTGTTTTACTCTGTAATTTGCAGCCCCCTGGAATGCCTGGGAACAGCTCTGGAGTTCTCTAATGCGCTCCTTCCAGGTGACCCGAACAGGAGTTGAACCTTGTTATTACATATTATTGACCACAACAAAAACAGCTCAGTATCACTCGAGATCATTAAAACGAAGAAAAAACTTGTATACATTCATGAGCTGTGCTGACGTATATGGGACATTGCTATCAATAAGGTGTTTTTTTGTTTTTGGCGTGTTGACAAAGCTTGACAGCTGCTCGTCTGGATGCGGTATTGGATCCCTGGTCATCTGTAATTGAAACCCAAACAACAGCGCAGTCTGAAATGGCTCTGTTGGGAAGCATTTAATGCGTTTAAATGCAGCTGCTCTTCCGTGGTTTACACTGCAGCTCGCTCAGGCTGGCGGTGGCAGCATCCACCGGGGGGAACCGCTTCGTCGCGCCTCAAGCCAAAAATAAACAAATCACACAGTATTAAGCTGCTGGTTTGAAGAATAGGCAGTGTTCAAGGAAGGTGGTGGGGGCGATATTGAGTGGTCATGCACCCCTTGATTTTTTATAACAAGGTAACAAATACCCAAAGACATGAGTGGAAATCAAAAGCTTGGGAACTGGGTTAGGGGTTGTGTGTATGTGTGTGTGTGTGTTGGGGGGGGCGGCTTGATTTTGCTCAAGGTTAGGGATCAGAGGTCAGAGATCGGTTGGTCTTTCTGATGTACCATCATAAACTGGGAGCTCTGCTGGGGGTGCAGTAGGCACACGCGGAGCTTGCTGCCCCTGTAGGGCGTCTCCATCATGTCAAAGGCAATGGCCTCGGGCACGGCCAGCACCACGGCCGCCACCCAGATCAGTGTCACCTCCACTGCCTTCCACAGCGGGATCCCCATCCCCTTCACCCGGCTCCACGACGTCACTGCATGGTACCTGCAGGGGGCGGCAGAGAAAGTCAGGTTAAGAGAGGAGCCCCAGCCTGTAACAAGCCAGGATAGATTCATTTTTATTTCTGTCTCTTTTGTATGTCTTTCTGTTTCTCTCTGCGTCTCTCTTGCATCTAGAGACATCAGACATCAGGCAACCAAGAGGCCTGGTCTGACGCGTGGAGTCAGTGTGCTTCTGTGCAATGTGTAATCCTGCTGGCTGCCATGGCCAGCCTCCGCTAACTCAATTTGGCCTCTTAGCTTCTGTGGCTTGGCATTCCCCTGTGCCATCATCGCCATGCCATACACAGCTGTGAATTTGCTCTCTCCCTGGGGCTGTAGGATTATGGGACTCATTTTTGTTTACTTATGTATTTATGCATTTCTTTTTGAAAGCACAAGTGTAAAACTAAACTAAATGCTGCTTCACCAGCACAGTATGTTTGTACCAGAGACTGTGGGCAGTCAAACTCTGAAGGGGATCAGACTCCTGTACAGAGTTTGTGTGTGGGGGTCAGGGAGGGAGGGCAGAGAGGTGTGTCTTACCGGTCGATGCTGAGAGCACACAGGCTGAGCACCGTGATGCCTACTGAGGCTTTCTGGATGAAGGGCATCAGTTTGCAGATATGCACCCCGAAAGGCCAATCCTCTGCCAACAGCTGAGAAAGAGAGATTTTTTTAAACTTTCAGTTGTACTTTATTGTCAATTAAAATCCACAGTAAAGCTGCACTCGACGTCGGCTCTAAACTCGACATTTAATCTCTCTCCCTCTCCCTCCTTTCCCTCTTCCTCTCTCTCTCCCCCCTGTTCTCACCTTGAAGACGTTGATGGGGATTGCAATGAGGATGTAGAGCAGGTCTCCGAGAGCCAGGCTGGCAATGAGCACGTTGGGGCCATTGCGCATGCACTTGTTCTTGTAGATGATGCGCAGTAGGGTGGAGTTCCCGATGATGCCGACCACGAAGATGAGGCAGGACACCACGGTGTTGATGTACTTGAAGGCGTGCTTGATCTCCGTGGGCTTCACGCACATGGGGGGGTAAGGGCCAATGCGGGGGGGCGGGGGTTTGGCAGGGACGTCCGAGGAGCTGTTCCAAGCCACCTCCACAGCTGCCGCCACTCCCGCGCCCACCGGTCCTGCGTTCTCCCTGGGACTCGTCTGCGTGGTGTCACGAGGGAAGCGAGTGGCTGCTGAGCCCCCCAGGTACAGCACCAGTAGGGACAGCAGCAGCGTGGCCTTCATTGTGCTCAGTGGGGGAAGGGAGGGTGTGTGGGAGCGCCTGGATGTGAGATTGGGGTTGGGGTGGGGGGGACAGGGATGGAGGGAGGTGTGGGGCGGTCAGTCGTGTGTTCAGATGAAGGTTCTCGTCTAGGCACTATCCTGCAGAACAAACAAAATCACAGTAGGGTCATTGTCTGTCTGTCCCTCTGTCTCCTACGCAGCCACAGACCTCTGAGGGAAGAGCACAGAAGATGACAGTGGACTGTAATCAATCTTTAAACACATTACTGACTGGGTGATTCATGGGTACAAGCTAGCAGTGCGTACCTATCAGCAGCACACATGCAGGGTGAGTTTGAGACAGGCAGAGGGGTGTATTCCCATCGGCCTGTCCTGGTATTGAGCCTCTCACTGTTGCACAAGTGGGCACTCCTTGGCTGGCGTGTCACTGTAGTGCAATGGCGGTTGTGCCATGGTGGTTTGTAGCTCTGTATGCTTATGACAGGTTTGACAGCACTCCCTAAACCAATCAGTGTGCATTCATGTGCGTTTCTTCCAGAGAGGACTGGACACTGGCAATACATCATGGGGCAAAAAAGACAACCTAGAAGTATGTGACAGTACTTTTTGCATTTATATTACTGGATATACATTATTTTTATGGTAGTATGCAGGTTAATATCAGTGATAGTTTGTAATCGAAGTAGTGTAGTGTAATATAGGTTAGGAATTGCATGCATCAGTAGCAATATGTAAAAGTAAGGAGGTTAGCAGCTGTATTATAATATCAGGTATGTGCATGATAGTATGTAAGTTACTGTAAGTAACTGCAAGTATTATTTATCATACAATGGAAATAGCCCAATGAGTAATTAGGCTGTTTTTACATAATAACCGTTTTATGATATGCAAATATGAGCCCAATAATGAAAAGAGAGTGGAGTAGAATGCAGCTTAAAACTGTCATAAGGGAAAATAAGAAATGTCTTATGGGACCAGGGGCCAAATATGAGGCTGTGACACTTTTGTCCCCTACTAGAAAAAATACAGTAAATCATAGTGGTGTGTAGCATGTTAAACATGTAATATATGGTAAAGTGTAATATGATGTAACGTGGTAAAAACAAGGGGACATCTTGTAAAAACATTGGGAAATCATGGTAAAAACATGGTAACATTTGGTTAAAATGTGGTAAATACATGGTAGAAATTTGCAGAGACCCAGAGCTGTCAGTTGCTCAGTCCCATAGCTGACTATCACCTTCATGTCTCCCTTTCTCTATATCTCAGTCATCACTGTTATAACACATTTGCAATCATTAATTTTGTATCGTTGAGGTTTGATGTCCCTCAGATCGTGGTCACTTTGGAATCTTAAGCAGAGGTGGAGAATTTGAGGTCCACCCCAGGACACGGTACTGTGTTACAATGCTACCACAGTAGCACTATACACTTTACTGTTGTTTTTACCACAGTGCAGCACACTACATTTTACCATGTTGTTACTACAGTACACCACACCAAACTTTACTCTGATTGTAGCATTGTACACCACACTACTTCACTGTTTTTCACCACGGTTCATTACACTACATTTGATCGTGTTGTTACCACAGCGCAGCACACCGCCATCATGCACGGATGCCTGGAAACACAGATCACTGTTCTTCACAGGACCACTTCCACCTTTGCTCTTTGCTCTTGCTGTTGTTGTTGTTTAATATACATCTGTTTTAATTGTAACTGCCTGTGGCGGGAAGTGAAGGAAACATTCCCATTAATTGCATTTTCTTAGTATTATTCTATTAATTGCATTTTTTTATCAATAAAGGCCCTTTACCCCCCTGTGAAATAATCACTATACATAATCCTAGAGATGAATTCCACTGTATACTGTATATGCCACTGGTACTGTATATAGACCCATGCTTCTCTGTGCCATAGACTCGTGCGTGTCATTCAATTGCACCCATGACATCGATCATGGGGCCCATATTGTTGCCGAGCGATTCCTGGTCTCGGGCAGCTATCACAAGTTCGCTCCCTTCTCCACGCGCCTCCTAGCCTCTCAATGGACTGATTGACTGTCTGAACATCTGCAGGGCACACATGAGCCCCCAGGCCAGTCAGGGACTTTGATTAATATATTTTTTCCTACTGAGACAAAAAAAAAATCAAACAACGAACTCTAGCATTCCTTGTCAAAAGACCCTAGGGGTACAACCACTGTGGGACCATACCGGGGTAACAGTAAGCACTCTCTCCCTCTTTCTTCCTCTCATCTTCCTCTCATCTCTTTTTCACTTGCTTTTTTTGCATCCCTCTCACCATCCCTCTACCATCCCTGGAAGTCTCAATGGGTTTTACTTTTGCTGTAATAAAAAGAGAGAAAGTAGAGTGTAGAGTTGAATGTAGACTCTACATTCTACTTTCTCTCTCTCTCTTTTTATAACAGCAAAAGTAATACCCATTGATTCCTCCAATTAAGTTGTGCATGAAGCCCATTATTACCAGCAGAAAGCCTAGCCTCCTATGCCAGGTGGCTTTTAATACTGCTGTGATCCCCACGGCACCAGGGGATCTGAGAAACTGAGACAACACCAGCAAACACTGCTTGGCATACTGGTCCACAGAGCCAGTCATTAATAAACTTGACATGGCCAGGGGCTGGTATTTTGTGGTTGTATTAGTCACTGGACGTCCATCTCCCTCTCCCTCGTTCTTTCTCCTAAGATCTCTTATCATCATATCATCATGGGCAGGTATAGAAGGCAACCTGGATATTGGTTCTGGTTCTGTCAGATGTCCAGGAGTGGAGTGGCTATGTGGAGGCCACCTGTGGACAGGAAGTGAAGAGTGGGGGGGCGAGAGGGATAGCAGAGCCGGGGGGGTCGTAGTTAAAACTTACGTTAACACTTTGTTCTTCCTCATGAGGATAATGATGCAAAGTGTGGAAGTGTCACATGTACCTCTGGGTATTTGTTTCACATCTTTTAAACCAAATATGACCTTGAAAGTAATTTCAGTGCTGGTGTCCGTTGTTTTTTATTGTGCCATTGTGAAATGGCTGATAGAAATAACTTTTCACTAGATTGCAAATTATACTATTTTGATGTGACGTGTTTCTGAGTTTGTGTGAGTGTGTGCGTATCAAGCTGGGACTTTCCCATGTGTTTGAAACATTACTCTGCAGGAATTGCTGGTTTTGCTGGCTAAAAGATCATTATAGATAAAGGAGGCACTCACAACACAGGCCTTGTATTCTCTCACTCATCTGCTCACTCTCTCTCTCTCTCTCTCTCTCTCTCTCACACACACACACACACACTCTGTGTCTCCACCTCTTGTCACTGTCCTATTTAATGTCAAACCACAATCCATTGAACCGCACACAATGCTCGTACAGGTAGAAACACCATTCAATTCAACTAACTACAACTATCCACTGCTGTCAAACCACAACAATACAGTTTACTGCTAATGCACCAGGCAATCATTTTTTATTTAGTTTGATAACTTTATTTTTCTTAACATTGTGTTAACATTAATGCAGCCTGACAAGTTGCCAGACCATTGTGGTGTTTGCCACTAGTGCATGTGCTTGTGTCTCAGTACCCAGTCTCTGCTGTATTACTCTTTAGTAAGTATTATAGGGGTCACTGTGTCTCCTGCTTTTCATCGGAGCTGGAGCTCTCTTAATCACATAATCAAGTTTATTTGATCACCAGCCCAGACCAAATCCAGACCTACCCGCAGATAGCAATGTACCAACCTGCAACCCAAGGTCATTCTATTGACTCCTGGCAGTAAATTCAGTTTAATTTCGTGCTCTGTGGTTAGGGCAGCGGACAGGAGTGGTTGAAACTGAATCCACAGAACACGGTGGCCCGAGGAGTGAGTGTTACAGAGGTTCATAGGAAGAGCTGCATTTTATACCTAGAGAGATCAACTGTGTCAGGACAAAATTAATTCATGTATTATTATTATTATTATTATTATTATTATTATTATTATTATTATTATTATAGATTCTTATAATTAATAATTATTTCACATACAGATACCTGGAAATATAATATCAGGTGCTCTTAATAGACAGTTGAAGTGATATTGTGTGCTCACGCAGTGCATTTGGCAATGCTGGTGCAGGGGAGGACGTGCACCTCAGCGCAGTGCTGATGATGAATGCAATGTGCACATACAGCAAACGCGCACGACCTCCGCATTGCAATTGCGAAAATGACCACGGCGAGCTGCACCGACATGCGCTTTTCTGCAAACCCTTGTGCGTCTAGCGTTTAGCAGAGACCCCCTCCTCGCGTGTGTTGCAGTCCGGGCTTGACGTTGCAAAGACGCTGTCCTGAATGGAGCCAGTCCCTCTATGTGAAAACAGTGCCGTACCGCACTTATTGCTGAGGGCTGTGTTTCCAGTTAAGATCTGTGCAGCCAAAAACAAATTACTGGCCCCGTGATACCCTATTGTCAAATGAAATCATATTAGTAATACTAGTGTGATGAAAACATCACCGTGCAGTTTTATTATTTACGAGCCGCATCCCGCAGAGACAGGGCTCTTTCTAATCCCTGAAGGGCCGGAGAGCACGGTACTTGTGTGAATAATGAGTCACATCCAGACAGTCATAAAACAATCTCAGGTCGGGACAACAAACAGCGTTGCAGTCGCATACAGGCAGTTATCGGTGTCTATAAGAGAACATCTTCTGGTTGGAGTGGAGACTGCTCCTTATCAGTGCTGGTGTCCGCACAGCCAGGGAAAAACAAGCCATGGGCAGATGTGTGCACCATCCTTAGGATATTAGATGCACCAGGGTATTATAAACTCAATAATAATAATAATAATAATAGAAGAAGAAGAAGCCTAGTAGTATGTTCATGGGCCCCTTTAAGGATTTCAGAGGCAAACAGGAAATTATAAGTTTAAATGCAATTTAGAAAGAATTCCACCATGCTCAAGCGCTGTAGGCATCAGTCCTAGCAAGACTATGTTACACAGTGGGGACTTTCTCTGAAGTGCGCACCCAGCGCTGAGGACTTCAGTGGCATCTGCACGGAGAGGGAGAGGAGAGGAGAGGAGAGGACAGGCACAGGGCTGTGTCTGCTGGAGCTGGGCTGACTGATGAATGACGCACACAGCGCGGGTCCCCTGTAACCCACCTCCGCTAATCTAATTGTGCGTTTATTCCACCACGTGTTTCTGTGTGGGCGCGGATTGCAGTGGACACGACCAATAATTACCTATGTCGTATTTAACTAATTTAGCCTATTTGCGATGTTGCCTTTCCTTGAATTTTAACTCTGTCATGTTTTGAAATCGGTTAGCTTTGAGCAGTTGGAAGGCTACAATACAAAGTATGAAATCAAACCAAAAACACACAACTTGGGACAGACACAGATTGGGGTCATTGTGTGTGTATGTCTGTGTGTGTATATATATATATATATATATATATATATATATATATATATATATAATGATGTATAATATATATAATGATTAGCAATCACAAGTCATATATTTAAAACATTAAAACGCCACCGCCTTAATAGCAGTGGATGAGAAGCTGTGTTACTTGATGATGTATAATTGGAAGATGTGGTCCAGCTCTTAAACCCGTGATGCGCAGTGCCAGCGCCACGGCTCCGCACCGGCTCCCCGGCTGTCCCGCTGGCTCCTGTTCTTGCAGTCGTGCATTTCTTGGGTCCTATAGCTTTACAATACAGCATGCGGGATGCCTCGTTCTCCACCCCTTTGATCCTGTCAGCCTGATCTGTGCGTCGATGCTTCTGCAAAGTTTTTTAATATGTCCCATCTCCCGTCAATTTGTACTATTCCTGACGCTGTAAATAATCCGTTAATTATCAGTTTACTGGCAGATATTCTAGCTGGTTATTTATTAACATATTCAAGATATTTTGCGCAGAAGAATAGTCAAAATGTATTTCCTGTTATTTTATGTAACGCCTCTATTATGAGAGAAACCCAAATTCGCCTACCTGCTCTGTTGTTCTGGGGGTATTTGAGCAATTCAGTCACTCTCTCCGCCGACGTGTTCCTAGGAGCTGAGAAACGTTATTCCATCCAGGCCAAGTCCTCACCAAACTGATAAAAACTATACATATAGTAGGAAGAAGAAGGGAAAAGTTCGAAAACGGCCCAAATAAAAATTAAAAAATAAAATACATATTTTTTTTAATCAAAACGAAAGTTCTTCTCGCAGTGTGAACTCCGTCGGTGCTCTCTCTCCCTCTCTCTCTCTCTCCCTCTATCTCTCTCCCTCTCTCTCTCCCTCTCTCTCTCTCTGACACGCTTGAAGGGACAGAGTTGAGTTTTATAGATGTTTGTCCGCTTGTCCCCCAAGACCCCCCCACCTCCCCGCTCCCCCCACCTTCCGGCAGAACCAATGGCCTTTTCCAACGCGGTTGTTCGGCGAACCATTTAAAATATATAGAATAATACTAATATATATATATATATATATATATATATATATATATATATATATATATATATATATATATATATATATATATATATATAGTTATTTTAAAACAGCCTACCAGGGTGTGTTTCGATGACAAACAACATATTATTACTTGCTTACTTAGTTACTTGCTTAATTAACTAATACTACTTTTAAAATATGCCCTCAGAGCACATGTCAAGAGAGTCCCTAACGACTCTGACGGGCTGTGTCTGTCTGTCTGTCCTGACCGGGCCCGAGCAGCACTGCACCACCCACAGGACCAGACCCCCCATGAGATATTTGAGTATTTAGAGAGAAATTCCCGCTGTACCGGATAAGTCGATTCAACTAGCTATTTAGCCAAATTCAATTATTGTTGTTGTTGTTGTTGTTATTATTCTTATGATAGATTGTTTTGAGATTTACACAAACAAACAAAAGACAGGAATCAGGGAATCACAGACAATTGCGTACACATTCAGTTCGCTAATAACAACCGCCACCTACAATGCAGTCCTGCAGTGGAGACGCACCTTGACCCACATCTTCAACGTGATGTTCAGCCCCGTGGGAATCACATGGCAGAGTCAGTGGTGGACTGTACTACAGTATTTATAAACAGCATGGTGCTGTCTGTGTGTGAGCGTGTGTTTGTCTGTGGGGGAGGGACGGAGGGGGTCTTTCTCTATCCATCACAGCGCAGGCAGCGCGGCTTCAGGCCAGCACAGGGCGGTGAGGGGACCTGTGTCGGTGCAGTAAATGCATAAAGATTGCTGGAGTCCCTCAGATAAAGATCACCCCCCACACAATACAGTCTATGCTCACTCTCACACACCAGTGGCGTAATTAAAGTGTGGGGGACAATTGTGCCTGTTTTTAGATTATCTTCATTTTTAGATAAAATTGTGGACTTGTCATATTAACAATACATATTTCAATATGTTCCAGCATCACACGATTATGCCGATTATCAATAACAGGTACGTGTTGTGTACCTTACTGCAGTGTCTCACAGACCTGTACAGCTCCATACAATATCCATCTTGAAGTTGATCATCGGTTAATGCCGCCTCCTCCACAAATAATTCAAGATACGGTCAAGTGTTGTGTATTGTGTAAGACACCGTGAAGTGCAGAGTGGAGTACAGTGATAGAAACACAGTTATTATTATTATTATTATTATTAATAATAATAATAATAATAATAATAATAATAATAATAATAATAATAATAATATTGACCACTCGATCCCAGTCCCAAATCAATTCCGAAACTTGGACGGAACAGCATTTATGAATCGACTTTAGTTTGATATGATCGATTCCGCAGTAATTCGTATAAAACTGTACAATTTCCAGCGTGAAGTTGACCATTTAATTCTAATTTTTAATTTCACCCCAGATAAAAAAAAGATGTAACTGCACACAGCATTTACAAACACTGACCTGTTTCCCTGTAACTGTGGCTTGGTGGTGCAAGTGGCGCATCTAATCCTATTAACAGGAGCGGGCTTGGCACACTGACTCGGACCCGAGCGTGTTTGCCATACTGCACCAGGCACACTGCGCCAAGCCAGGGCCGGCACTGGTATTTTTTAATTGATTGATTAATATACATTTTTAAAAAGCACATGTGCTGTAAAACATTACCATGCAGCATGAAAATATTAATAATTAGGTGTAATGAGGTCCAGCTCTGTAATATAATTAAACAAACCATAGCCTGGATCAGGTAAAAGCACATGATCACAATTATTTCATCATCCATTATTTAGTCTTCTGGTAGACATCACTGGACTCCAGTGTAGTTTCTTTTATAGTTTCATTTAAAAATGAATCTTAATTGTTTTTAAAGATTTAGTTGTTTTTAAACCACTAATTGTTTAGGGTTTTTTTGGTTTAGTTTAGTTATATTCTTTTGTCAAATACATTGACCGTTTTGGATTTAATTTTAAATGCATTGGACCTTTTTTGTGTGTTTTTTATTTTTACCTTTTTAATTGTTTCTTTATTTTGTCCAATGCATTTTCAGTTATTTTCAATGTATTTGACTTTTATGTTGGTGAGCAGTTTTGCTTTAATCACATTTGTTTTGTTGTTTTGTGCACGTTTATTTTAAGTTAATTGTTTTGTTTTTCGTTAAAATCACAAAGATTTTAAAAATTTTAAGTGATTTTAAGAATTGATTTTAAAAGTTTTTAATCACAAGTATTAAAAATTTGAATTGTTTTTTTTTATGAAAATGTAAAATACTACACCCAATAAAACAGTATTTTATAGGTACCCGCCTAAAGCAATTTTTTTCACTCTCAGTGAAGAAACAAGTAGCCGATCTGGCAACCCTGAACACCACCACACCCCCTCCTCCTCCTCCTCCTCCTCCTCCATCTTCTTCTATTATTTGATAGCATGGGTGAAAGTGGAACAAACCTATTACTGGAGGTTGTGTATCATTGACATTTTCTGACCAGGTAGCGGATGCCAATGCTTACAACTTCGTCTGTAACTAGCGACAGTGTTTCTAGCTATAATGTAATAAACATTGCGATTTGGCCTGCCGTGCAAAAGCCCTTTTCCCCAGGGAACGTGGATTATGGCTCCCCCGAAGCGCTGCGCTTTTGAGTAAGACGATTGTGATGGAGAGGGCCAGGGGCGGGAGGCTTAAGCCGTGTATCCAGAGTAGGAAAGAGGCCCCTCGCCAGACCAAACAGAAACATACTTTTTCGTAAATTATACTGGACATCCTTGTCTTTTTAACGGCCCGGTCAATCATATCTCAATTTTACAAGGGAAGCCCCGAGGGCTGCACGAAACTGTGCCTTGTACCATGTGAGATATGTATACCCATACAGAGATGGACGTATTGTTCCTTAGGCCGAGGGCTTTATCTTACGCGCGGTTTTAAAATGTATTTTAATCAGGTTGCATATTCCGAAAAGGTCCGATTTATTCTAAAATAAGTAAAGGAAGAACCTGAACTCTGGGGAGGGGACAGTCAGTGGATGCAGAGACAGGTATGTGAAGGCGTGTCAGGTTGTTTGTTTAGCCGCTAGTCTCCATCACCTGGTCGAGGTCTTTTGCGCTCCGGTACTCTGTTGTCCGGGATGCTGGGAGGCTGCCCTAACCCTCGCAGGAGCCTAGAAAGAGCCTCTCTTTTCCTTCTGTGGTATGGAGTAGATCCCACCCCCCGTTCAAAGCGCAATTTGCTTAACATGGGTAGATAGTTCTGAGCTCTTGATTGGAAAAAAAAGAGGGGAGGGGGTTATATAACAGCATAACGTGGTGGACAATCTCCACAGCACACAGGGTTGTGCCCATGTTCCTTCATCAGTTGTTTGTTTGTTTATTCACAATCTGTAGAGCCGGTGTATTGTGTATCTGAGGCTGTGGAGATGTGCATGCTCTTGGTGCTGTTTGCGAGATTCTTTGTATTTTTAGAGAGTCATATTATATGACATATTTAGCTTAAACATGTGTCACCTCTCTGTCTGTCTGCCTGGCTTTCTTCACAGACTCTTGTGCATGTTCCCATTCTGCAGCAGCTGTGCAACATTGCCACACGCAGACCTTTGCAGGGTCTCTGCTGACAAGCCCATTGGTACTGTCAATCAGATCATTTCAATGCGTCCGCACACACATCTGTAAATATACTGTGAAAACAATAATGAAATGCATCAGGGTAATATAATTTAAGGATTTGTTTGGTTTATTGATTTAAATATATATGTTTTATGAGGCATCACAGGCAAATACAAAAAGATCAAAAAAGACTCACAAAAACATATGCAAGACCTTTCTGCCTGGGAGTGTAAGACTTCTAAGGTTTGTGTTTCCCAGTGCAGATAGTTCCTGCAGCCCTCTGGAGCACGCCCTAGGTTGACTTGTCTTCTCAGTGTGTAGCCAGCAAATCTGTTTCTGAGGATGGCGCGGAAACGCACGGCGCAACAAACACATTCCTGCCAAAACGCTTTTACAGTCACAGATGCATGATTTCAATAAGTGAGTGCTTGTGTTCACGTACCATACATGTATAAATCAGTGCCTGGAGGGGTCTTCTGTTCTGTACAATGTAATCCCTTTGCCGTGAGTTCCATTTCGGTGAAATGTTTATTCTTGCCTTGAAAATTCCCCGCTGTTTCATGAAGTCCCTGGGTGACAGAAAGTTGCAGTGTCTGGATGAGGTTTGTCTGGACCCCAGCAGTGTAAACAGTCCATCAGGCTTGTCACCCTTGTCTTTAAGGCCTTTTCTTGTCTTTCTTCCTTTCTTTTAAACAAATTGTAGAGACAGCACAGGGATGGAAGTTTGTTGTTCTGTGCCAGAGATGAATGGGTCACTTATTCTCCTATTAAATCACGCGCTGGCATGAGACAGTGGGGGCCAGCAAAGTGTGCTTATCAGTTATCTGATTGCAACAGAGTTCGGACAGAAAGGGGCGAGGGAATGAGGCAGGGATTGACAGATTAGTGGGGAGAGTGCAGTGCTGCTCAGACAGCCTCAAGTATTTCTTCTCTTCCAATTTATTGTATGGAATCTTATCACATTGCCATGGACAGTCATCACATACAGCTTGGATGTAGACAACAAAATACTGAGCACAACATGGAGCATACACAAACAAATGCAACCTGAATGTTGTGTAGCTTGGCTTGGTGCACCATGCGGGGGTCTTGTGCCGGGTTACAGTGTATTCTGGTAACTGTTACTCTTTAAAGTTGGACATTTCTCATCATGGCTGTCCTCTTGCAGCAATCCTCCTCTGCAGATATTGTATGAATGTAAGACCTGGGATGGCTAGTCTAGGCCTGGCCCCTTGCTGTCCCACTTAGAGGCTGAGAAGATAGTTTAAACCCATCATTTAAACCCAGGTGTGGCCAGCTATCAAACCTGTGACCACTGGTACATGTGACTTACGGCATTTGCAAGCCCTTGAGGTCTTGCTTCTAATGCCCTTTGTTAATAATCCACTGCTATGAATCATCATTAAACCGTTAAAGGATCTTTCTTACAGGGTATAATTACAACAGTACAGACAATAATAATGGTAAGAATAGAACAAAAACAAAGTACACAGTACAGGGGTCTGTGCTGCCAGCAGCCAAAGCATCCTCGGGCCTCTGTTCTCATCCGACCAGCTCCTGCTCACTTCTCTGAATTAGCCGGTGAACTGGATGTACCCCATGCAGGCTGTCTGGTGTATGTAATTTTAAAATAGTGTGGCATCTATCTAACTGATAAAATGACCAGATGAAGGAGTGAGAGAGGGAGAAGGAGAGAAGAAGCGGAGAGAATGAGAGAACACACAAAAGAACGAGAGACAGCTTGAATGAAAAGCAGATGACAGCACCGTTCCCCTGGGAACTGGCATTGAGAGCCCTGGTACAGATGCATATTTCCAGACTGGCCTCAGAGAATTTTGTAACCACATTCCCCAGTTTGTGTCACTAATGATTTGAATCTCTGAGTTTGTGTGTAAACAGCTACATTGATTCTCACATATATATCATGTATACACTCTCTGCAGCACAGTGAGGCTGTTGTTGGGGAGGCTGGCAGGGGCTGTATATAGATATTATAGATTATTACTGCAGCTCTGTGGGAGAGGGCAGGGTCAGAGACTGGGAATGACTGACAGAGGAGCCAAAATTCCAGAAAAACACACAGACAATCACTCACACACGCATACCTACACAATCCATCTCTCTCTCTCTCTCTCACACACACACACGCACACAATCCATCACTCTCTCACTCTCACACACACACACACAATCACTCAGAAACACAATCATTCACAGACAATCACTCAAACACAATAGAGCAGAGACAGACAATCACTCACCCTCACACACACACACACACACACACACACACACATAGATAATCACTCTCACACTTGCTTGCACAGGGACACAGGCACACAGTCACCCCACATCTCACTGCACTCACGCAGTGGGCCAGTCCTGGGGTGTGGATAACGGCTGCAGGTTGTGTCTGGAGGGCTATGAAGCTGCAGACAGCGCAGAAGGAGAGAGAGACAGGAGATGCAGGACTGACACCGCAGCTCCCCCGGCTCATCCTGCACTCGTTAAGAGCCGATTGATTCTTAAACACACTGTCCATACAGAGCCTTGGACCACCTGCCCAACACCGCCACAGCCAGAACCAAGTGGCACGCTTAGCCATCACCTTTCCCATTTCCTCTGCTTCTTCTATATTTGTTTGTTCATTTTATGGCTTCTGCTGCTCTCTCACCCTGTGCCTTGTTGCCCAGCTGAGTTTGGCATTTATCGCCTCAACAACTCTATTAAAATTCTTATGGTTTTCTACCCGTGGCAGCTTCCTCCTCACTCCCTGCTGTTCCCCAGTGAGCTGCCCTTTTTGCCCGAAGCGCGTGACAGCCCTCCACGCCCAGCCATTACAGGACTCCCCAGAGCATGCAGAGCTCTCACAGAGTCTTCCCCCCCACCACCAAACGGACTGAGGTCAACACTGCCGGGAGCTTCCATTTTGAGATGCAGCCTTTTACCCCCGCTGTCCAAAGTGGTTGGTTTTCAATCTGCCACTGATAGCAGTTGTCCTTCTGTCCCGTCCTAAACTCACTGTTTTCTGTGCTCTTCAGAGTCGGAGATCTGGTGTGTCCCCTAAATGAAAGGAAGAGCTGGGGGTGTGTTGGTCCTCCTACCCAGTATGCATGGCACCAATGTCCGTGCCATTGCCCCCGGCGGCTTCACGCCACAGCGCTCACTGGGGAGGCCCGTCTCTCCTTGTGTTTCTTACACTGATACACAGTGGCGCTGCGGGACAGAGCAGTGGAGCCACTTTGGCAGAACCTTTTTGAACCCAGCAGCTGTGTTTGTAATTGTGACACCTTATCAGTACTGGACCGAAGCGGCAGATCAGGAAACAAACAAAAGAAAAAAGGAATGCATCAAAGCTAACTGTACTTTTCTTTCTAATCTTTCTAATTTATTATTGTTGTTATGAATTATGTATTGATTTAGCCATAGCTCTGCCAGGTCTAACCCTCAGGCTGCTGGCCCCATGCTTAATAAGAGAGAGGGAGTTCATCAAAACAGCAGACCAGGCCCTTTGCGCTCTGCTAACCGGCACTGTCCCAGCGGGGCCATTAAACATGCTGCTGACATTTAAAGGACAAGTCTCCTAATGAGACTGGGGACTTCAAACAGACTTATCTGCCCATAAAATGCGTTAAGTACAAGCGAGCAAAAGGCTAATGACCAGAGACGTAGATTAATGGGTCTCCTGGCTGCCAGTTACTTGTGTGTCTGTGCAACAGCCCCTGACATTAAGAGCGCACCAGTGGGGCGGGGGGGCAGTGTGCAGACGATGCAGTCCTATAAGGACAGGGCAGGGGTCGCTTGTGCTGTGTGTGGTGGTGGGGGGTTCAGTGGCGGACACTCGGAGATGACAACTGCAGGGTGTCAGGTCTTCTCTGCTCTCTGGTCATGGAGACATATTTGCCACCTCCATGATCAGACAAGCTCAGTATGCAGCCAGGGGACAGAACACTACATTTGCCCCTAAAACCTCTGGTGGCATTTCATTTTCTGATTCCTAGTTTTTCGGTTCACTGGTTAAATTATTATTCATATACATACAATAACTGCAAACCCCCATGGCAGTCCAAAACTCTGCCCTTAACACATTTATGAACTGATTAGGTGCAATAAAGTAACTATAGAGTAGAAACATGGAACCCGGATGCCTACAAAACTGTTCAGGCTTATGGATGTCAGGGCTATAAAATATATAATTAAATTCCCTCCTGTTTTTTAGCATCTTTGTCTGTGTTATGTATAAAAACAGCAGCATGCAGAGAAACAACCTGTGCTAAACTGTGCGCTATACTTCATGTCCTGTGTGCTGTGCAATGTGTGCTGTGCACTATGTGTCAGTGTGCTGTGTGCTACACTACCAGTCAAACGTTTTAGAACACCTCCATTTTTCCAGTTTTTATTGAATCATGGAATCGTTTTAACAAAATGTAACCCCTTAAACTGACAAACCCCTCTCGTACCCAAACCCATGTTCTTCTCTTTAATCCTATGTGTACTCTTCACTGTTGTGTTGTTTACCAACTCTTCTGTGACCATCTGAATTAAACCTCCCCCCCCGCCCCCCACCCAGAGCAGACTACGCGTTTACCCCCAGGCTCTGAATGACGGCGGGTGACACGGAAACTGTAATTCTGATGTGTTTGAGAATTAAATGCACTGGTAGCCAAGAGAATAAGCTTTCAAATGATGTGCGCATTGTAGGAATACAGTGTCACTTCTATGAACAGGAGCTGCATGTAACACTGCCGAATAATGCTTAAGAGGGTGTAGTAACAGTATATAACTCTATATAACCTTTGGCAGTTTTTCGCTTACCTTTGTTCCATTTCAGGTTATTCACTGGACTTGAACTGCTTAAATTTCAATAAAAACTGGAAAAATGGGGGTGTTCTAAAACTTTTGACTGGTAGTGTATGTGCTGTGTCAGTGTGCAAGGGCAGAGAGGTCCAGAACCCTCCCTAACAAAATCTGCGGCCTGCCGGGGACAGGGAACACGCTGGGGCTGCAAGGTCGGAGTTCAGGGGTTTCATGCTGAGCGCTGAGGAGCAGCGGCACGATGCTTCCTCCTAAATCCTGCTGTTGAGTGTTGCACTGCAGATAATACACCTGGGGTCGAAGATGCTCCCTCTCACACTGGAGTTGCTCCAACCTGAGCTTTTTATGCCACATGCAGCAGGTGTGTTCCTCACCCTGGCTCACCCATCCTTTGCCCTGCCTCAACCTTGCTCACTCTGCCTCACTCTGCTTCTCCTGCCAGGGTGGGGGGTGGCGGGGTACAGACATTGTAATCACTCTCTCTCTCCCCCTCTATCTCCCTACCCCCAACACTTTCTTTCACTTCTCTGTCCACCTGTCCTTCGATTCCCTTTCTCTCCCTCTCCTCATCTCAGTTATTTTCTTCTTCCTTTCTGTCTTACAATTTCTCTTTCTCATGCTTTTCCTCTCTCACTGGGCCATCTTGTCTTTTCCTTTTTTTTTCTCTGGCGAAGGAAAACAATTCCTCATGTTACAGTCTGACAGTAGAGCGCACGCTCTTAAATCCCCATTGCTTAGCGCATTGATCCAGGACCGATTCACTTTAGATATTTGTATATACGAGTTTGGTTGTTTTTTATTATTTTTATTAATTGAACCCTTTCACAATCCCTCCTACAGTCCCGGGGTTATCAGGAGATTTTAGGAGCAGATCCAGGCAGCGTGTCCAGCACCACCCCACACACAGCTGATGGTGTGAAAGAGGTACTGGAGCAAGAGGTGTTGTCAGTTGCCACAGACACTCTGCCAGCAGCAGCTGTGGAGTTTCATAATTTGCACAAAGAGCAGGGCCCTGCAGTTATGTCTGGCATAGTGGGCAGGTCATGCTCAAGGGGGTCGTAATTGAATGGCTCGATGAATTTTAATTAATAAGTAAATACATACAGGCGTATCTCTCAAGCGTGTTCCCTTGCTCTGAGGGGCGAGAAATGCAGTTGAAATAAAAGAGCCACCTTAACCCCTTTGGACCCTGTGTCTCTGGAAAACAGGGTGGGGGAACCAAACAGCGGCCTACAGACAGTGCGTTTGATTTGCTTCGGGCTCCTTCTGAAATCACCCCCCCCCCAGGCCCCACCCTGCCATCTCTTGCACTGTTCACAAGCCAGCCAAGCCAGGGGATATTTGTAAACTTCCACTTCAGTAGATTTGAAGTGTCTTAGTACCCCCGTCCCTGCAGCACAGACCGTAGCCATGTGGTTGTTATTGCTTTCTTGGCAGAGTTGCACAATGTTGCCAAGCAGAGTCTGGGTCCGTGTCTGCACGTGAGTGTGAGTGTACAGTATGTCTGCTGGTCCTTCAGCCCAAGAGCTTGGCTACAAAGCCTAATTTTACTAAATTGCTCTGGGTTGGGGTGGGAACATTTTAACAAGCAATTTGGGGGCCCCCCATTTTTTTTCTTTTTGGAAAGCTAGGATGTCTCCAGCATTCTCTCCCATCCCCTCCCCCTACCAGAAACCATCCTGTTTACTCTTCACTTTATCAAAACAGTAACTGCAGACGAGTTAATCGAAAATGGATGGACTGATGGACTGAAGTGTGGAGCTGTGGAGGCTCTGTTCTGCAGCACAGGGTTCACACAGGAGCACACTGGCCATCAGTCTTCGGTCACTGGTCACTGACAGGAAGTTCCTGGGAACTGGACAGACTGACATCAGGTGTCCTCCCTGTTCACCCGGGAACGGTTTTAAATTGTGTTTCTTTTATTCTGCTTTATGTATTTATGTATGTATGTATTTATTGTTTTTGGAGGGACACATGGTCATTTGTTTGCTGTATCAAAAGTTCATTCTCTCTCTTTAAAAATAGATGACAAAAATCAAAATCAAACCAAACATAAAAATCTGACAGGATAGGTGGGTAGTTCCTATTTCGCCACCTCTCTCTCTCTCTCTCTCTCTCTCTGTCTCTCTCTCTGTCTCTCATGAGGTCAACCAGAAACAGGGAGTTAAACCTAAACACAGAAAACAAAATAAATAAATGCAGGCCCGCAGTAGAGAGAAAAGGAAATAAGGACAGATGGGAGTTGACACTGTGAAAGTGCTTTCAAAACAAAACAAGTAAAACATTAAACAACTCTGTGTTGCAGAGCTACAATACGAGTTTGATTACAGCAAATCAATACAAATTCGCCATCACGATGGGTCTTGTTGCAAAAGACGTGACATAAAAAGGAGCAAAGCTGATCTGGAATATTGCGGCCAGTCTTGTGCAGTACACGAATCACAGGGTCCCTGAGCCTTTCCAGACGTTGGTCACTGACATGCATGCCTTGGACTAGTGGTGAACTGGGGCCGTGACACTTGATCTACAACTAAAACTAAATGTAACAACAATGCAGTTCCATCAGGATAGCGTGACAGTGGTCATCACAGTTGTGGCCAGGCGGCAGGTGGTTGTGCCAGGGAGTGCCACCCGTCAGACACAGGGGTTGTCAGCTCCGCGGGGGTGTTGGGAGGCGTGTCTGTGATGGAAGCCTTGGCCTCAGTGATGTACATTGTCTTCCTATAGATACTGACAGGCACAGGGGGAGTGCAGCACAGCAGCAGGGGAGGGCAAAGGTCACCGGTCCAGCCTGCTTCCCACTACGGTGTCCTTAACCCTTGGTGTGCTGGAGCTCAAGTTAATAGCACAGCGGGGACGGGACAGGATGGGTGGGAGATTTCTGCAGCTGTGAATTGGGATGGTGGGGGGTTTGACAGGTACAGTATCCCCCATGCCTCGTGCGCTCGGCTGTAGTGCGTATTTAAAAGGCCGCTGTGTGCTTACAAAGAACAGATACTCATCTCTGCTTATGGAGCAACTTCAACAGAAGAAGGTATGCAGGGCTGTCTACAGGCCACGGGATAGGGTGAATGAGGGCAGCCGCCATTATCTGCAGTCAAGGGTCAGGCTTTATGAGCTCTGTGATAAGCACAGTGCTCGTGCTGTATGTTTAATGGGCTCACTTCTGCTCTGGCTGTAAAACTTTTTAACAATTGTCTGTTTCGAATTTACTAAGTTAACTTAGCACTCCACACAGAGGGCTTGAATTTCTTTTTTTTTTTATATCTGACATTTTTAATTGCCTCACAAAAAAAAAACTAAGAACACCTGGGTTGTGTTTCCTCAAAAGGGATGGATGATCAGCACTAGAGGACTTTACAGGGCATTTACACTGTCAAACCCAATGAACTATTTGTGTCAGTGCCACAAAGGAGGTGGCTTTCTCTTGAGAGAGAGAGGGAGGGAGAGAGAGACACCCTGGCCTCACCCTCTACGATCAGTAGATCAAGTTCCTGCTCTTCATAGATGACCTAGTCCTGCTGGCGCCCACTGAACAGGGGCTGCAGCGGCTCCTGGTCCCTGGCAGTGACCCTAACAAATACCAAAATAACTATCTTTCAAAAAAAGCCCAAATGTCAGGAAAGCAGATACCACTTCGCTCTAGAACACACCGCTCACTACACCTACTTGGGGAGCTTGTCAACATACAGAAAAGAGCACTCAAATTCTGGATACAACTGAAGAACAGTAACCCAGACTCACATTGGGACAACAAAACTAAATCAAACAGACTTGCCTGCTATCGGGCCCTAAAAAGAGATTATACCCTGGCAGAATACCTGCTGACAGTCAGGGGAGGAAGGGGGGATGGGAGGGGACTCTTTCTGTTTTTATATTTGGGTTGTGGGAGGGTGCAAACTGAATTGAACTGGAACAAATCTGAAAGAGCTGGGGGGGGGGGGGTGGTGGAAAGAAAAGGGAGAAGGAGAAAGAGGAGGTAAACCTTCATACATAATCACATATCTTTTATTTCTCCTCATGTTTTCACCCTCTTCCTGATTGAATGCAGAGTGGTCTGTAATGGGAATATTATAGTCAAGCGCCGTTCACTTGATTGAATAATTGCAACATCCTGACCACTAAATCAAACCCCCTCCCCAGCTCCTATCATCCTTTACCCTGCCCACAAACCAGCATTGCTAAGTGGAGAGTCTGTTTCAATCAGAGGAGTGGTGTGCAGTGATGTGCAGTGAAGTTGGGAGCCAGGGTGGCGCCGCGCTGTGCTGTGATGTCAGGACGATTGGTCACACTGGGGGAGAGGATGGTAGCCCCTCACACAGCAGACCCAGTTAGGGAGCTTCCCCCGATCCCCCCTCCAGAAAATGTGTCAGAATGTCCCAAAATACTTTTTGCCTGGAAAATGGTGCCAAGCAATTTCAGTTTTTGGAAAGTGTATTCTCCTAATGTCTCCTAAGTGACAGCTGAAGTAAATGTCCGCTCCGCTCTCTGTCTGATGGATAGAAGGGTCTATGGAGCCCAGTCAGAGTTTTAACTGGCTTGTCATGGAAACAGGGGACACCAGTCTCCTGATTCTGAATAATGCACATCATGTAAACATACTGTCTGGCTATTTTTTATTTTGTTCTTTTTTAATTGCATGATGTATTTGCAATTTTGTCAAGTATTTATTTTTCCACTTGCTTGTTTGAGGGTTTGAACTTCCAGATGATTTATTCCCAAGTGCAATCAGGAACCACGCTTCCCCATCCTCCCTCTCTCCCTCTCTCTCTCTCTCTCTCTGCCTCCTCCTTGATGCTACATCTGGTATAGCTCAGCTGTTTATGTAAATAACAGGAATTAATAAGGATTCACTAAGCTGTTTGATCAGCAGAAGTGTACTCTCCGATACAGCCACTGCCTCTGATGGAGTGGGGTGGGGTGGGATACATTTCTGCGGCCCTTTGAAGCCGATGAGCCCACTACACAAAACAATTGGGGGGGGGGGCAAGAAATGTAGAAAAATCTAAAAGGAAATAATAGTGATTGACAGATGACTTTAGAGGATTGCAGAATTGGGTCTGATGGAAAGCCTGCAAGCTACACTGCGTCCCTACCCCTACCTGTGTCTGGTGATGTTAGCATCACTGTCGCCCACTCAGTCCTGGCTGTGGCTGACCCAGTGCATGTGGTTGTGTTGCTGATTTCCAGCGGTGACATTATCTCAGTCACCCTCTACCTCCCTCTCTCTCTCTCTCTCTCTCTCTCATACTCTCTCTTTCTCCTCTCCCCCTCTGTGTGCAGTGTTCAGCAGATCAGCCTCTCAGTGTTGATTGTGTTTGGTGCCCTGTGGCTCATCCTGGGGGAAGGCAGGACTCCAGTTTCTGGTTATTGTGACACTAGAGGACTTGCAATACAATACATGTGTTTGTCCCCCCCCTCCCCTCTCTCATTGATGGATGACTGATAGTGATCTGGATATGAACGACAACATGGCAGTAACAGCAGCCGCCTGGGCCTCTGCACATCTCGGTGAATCAGGCAGCTGATTGTGGAGGATCAAAGGACATCCAGATAGAGCCACAGGGGGGGAGCATACAAGAAGTACGATTCTCAGAATGGAGTACTGAACGTTTCTTTTTGGGTTCCTGTTTTTTTTTTTGGCAGCCCTGTCGGAGAGGGTGAACTCCACGGACAGGGAAACGAGGAGGCTGGTTCTCAAGCCCCACAGCGAGGGCATACGGAGATACCTGGGGAAATAACAATTAAAAAAATAGATTAGGTTTTGTGAGTACAGGAACTAGCTTACCTGTCAGCTCTGCAGGACTATCAGGCTGTTTTCAAGACATGTCTTAAAGGCACTCAGATGGTACAAGCAGCACAGGCCCTCTAGATTTTAAATGGTCTTATTCTCTTTTAGTTTAAATTCTTCATTTAATTCGCTATTCTTTGCAGCTGGTGGCCGTGAATTATCGGATCTCTGTCCCCCTCCCTTCCATATTTCCCTCTCGTCGTGTATATATATATATATATATATATATATATTCTTTTCCATGAGAAATCAGATGAAAAGACATATTCTCTTGATTTGTTTTTGGGAAGGTGGGGGGGTGCCCTCCAGGAAAGATGTCATGTTTCAGTGGAACGGGGGCAGGGTGAATACACCCATTGTGCCAGCTGCTCTTCATCTCAAGGTTTCCCAACTCTTTCATCTCCTTCTTCTTCCCAATCAAAGAGACCAAAATAAAAAAATAAAAGTTGTTTTCCTGTTGTTGTTGTTGTTGTTGTAGATGATGTTGTTATTACAGTTTTTTTTAAGCTCAATGAATAATAGGAATTAGGGAGTCAACTAGGGAATAATAGGGAATAGGGAGTCAAGTATTTTTTTTCCCTTTGTATTTGTTTTTATGTCAGGTCCAGCTGCACAAAAAAATAAGTATTCCTCCTGAGCAGAGTTTCACTGCAAAGTCAGGGCTACACAGCTGATCTTGCACACGGAGAGAGAGAAAGAGAGAACGTAAGCCACCATAAATTCCACATCCTTTGTGTATTCTTATGTTCTGCCCAAATCCTTTCCTCTCAGAGAAATCCCAAGCCCAGGCAGCCAGTCTCTTGCGGATTTACCCCAGTTAATCCTCCTTCTCAGTACCTGCTCTTGGGATTATATTGGAGTGATTGTAGTTGCTGAGGCGCCCAGAGCTGAGGTGAGAGCCAGACAGTCTGCATGCTTTGTCAGCGGTTCAGTGCGGCTCACACACACGGCACTTTTGGCAATAATCTGTAATAATCATCCTATCAAGCACAAGCAATCTGGTAATGGCAGTGACGAAGACAGGACTTGTGTGTCTTTCTGTGTTTCTGTGTATGGGTACATGTGTACATGTGTGTGGTCTGCCCTTGCACCTGATGTCTGGTGTTTTGTGCCAGTGATTGCTTTTGGTCCCAGTGTTGATGCGGCTGGTCTCTGTGAGGGCTGGGCAGTGCAGTGTAGTTCTTAAGGATTTTCTCTATGCCCTTATGAGAGACCTTCCTCTTCAAAGCTTGGAGAGCCAGTGCCAGTCCTGGGACCAATAGGGCGCTGTGTGAAAGCAGTGGGGTAACGCATTAACTCACACCAACGGAGTTTTTCCAACTTCACGGAAGATGACCAGGCTAATCCCCTAAATCAGTACAGTATGCGTGTCTTGTGTGAAAGCTAGACAAGTTTGGTCTGGGTGGGATGCTGGTCACACAATAGGGACCCCAACACATGCATCACAGCCTTTTTATTTGTACTATTTAATATTTAACAGAAACCAGCTGATGCCTGACTCGGGGCCAGGCAGGCCGCATTTGTAAGTAATAAAAAAGCAAGAACTTTACCTCGCAGGCTATTAAAAAAAAAAAAAGATTGTCAGAGATTAGTTTACTCTCATGCATGAGGTGGGGCCCTCTGCATTGCACGATTTTGTGGTGGTGTGGTGTTTAGGTGCTGAAAGAGGAGAAAGCTGCTGTCTTGGTCCAGGCAGGGTGCTCAGCAAACCGTTGGGGGAGGTTCAGTCGCAACGGTTATTAATGAGATGGCAGGGATCTGTGCCTTCAAATTCTTGTAGACCAGGTCTGGTGCGCCAAGATGCCGATAGGAAGGCTGAAGTGTGTAGCAATTACGAAGGCTTCGCCAATTAAGAGAATTTTATCTGCAGGGTTCTTGCGTATTTTGCTCACGAATTACTTCCAGATTTCAATTTTCTTTATCTTTTATTGAGAAAACAACTCACAGGTTTAGCAAAACACAGGGAAATTAGTGACGTTGATTAATGTAAAATGCGCTTCGTGACCTCTGGAGGCGAGAAAAGTGGCGGTCGCAAAAACAGATGACTGCACTTAATCTGAATGTACAGGGGAGGGGGGCTGTTTTTACTTTACTCCTTTTATTTTTATCAAGGTTGATGAGAACACTCTTTACCTCTCTCTCTCTCTCTCTCTCTCTCTCTCTCTCTCTCTCTCTCTCTCTCTCTCTCTCTCTCTCTCTCTCTCTCTCTCTCTCTCTCTCTCTCTCTCTGTTCAAGGTTTTCAACGGGGGAGTTCCTCAGAGTTGGCCAGACCCATTTCCCTTTATTAAGCCCAGCCCCAGCTCCCTGCCAGGCCATGTTTATTTGCTTTTGCTCTCTCTCCATGTTTTATTTCAAAAGGTAATTCTGCACTTAATATCCCCAGGATGCTCGGCCTCACTCCGGAAGCCTTAGTGGAGAACTACAGGCTTCGTCCCAGGATCTCCATCCACACTGATCTGGGGGGGGGTGAAGAATGATAATAAATATAGAAACTGGTAGACAGACAGTTTCCCACATGTGTCCAAGAGCAGCAAAGCTCTGTTATTGTATGTGATTGGTCTGATACCCTCTCTGGGACACCCCACCCACAGGCAGCGTGTCTGTGTGTTGACGCTCTCTGTTAGCACCCTTTGACCAACAGGAAGGGGCCTGAGACTTGTGTAGGAATGACTGAAGTCAAAGAGACCTCAGCTTGCCACAGGGAGCGGCATTCTGGAGAAGATCTGAGCTCACACGCTGGCCTCTGGAGTTATATCACCATTCAGTTGAGCCAGTCTGAAGGCTGTGTGGTTCACCAGGAACTGAGGTTCTTGAAAACCACAGAGTATCATATTCTATCCACAAAACTTTAAATATATTTATAGTGTGTTGTATGTATTTGGAATATATGAAAACATATGTATATGAGTTTTCCATATGGGTATCCAACTACCTACTTCAAATTCTCTTCATTTGAATTATGTATTTATATTTGTACCAACACCCATGTTTCTGGTGGCAGGGAGCGGCTGTGTAAACACCCCGTCACTGTCCCCCTTGTCCCTGACTGACAGGCCATGCTGTGTGATTGCTTTCTGTGTGCTGCACACATACCCGCACTTGGCCCAGGCGGGGCTTGCTGGCTCTGTGGGCAGAACAGATTCCCTCTTGTATTTATTGTTGCATGTTTGACCTGCCAACCCCAACGATCTTAGCCGGGGGTGGGGGTCCTGTTTCCTGGGAATGTTTTGGTTACCGGTTCCTCTGACTTTGCTCATCGCTGACACTGATAAAGACCTGGATGGACTACATAGCTCAGCCCAGCCCAGCACAGCACAGAGACCCAGCACAATCTGCCTGGGTCCTGTCCCTGCCACTCCCTGCTCCCTTGTTTCCAAACACAACAGCTTTGTGACGCGGGACTGTACGGTCAGTCTGAGCCAGAGGACTGACATTTCCATCAACCCACCCCCCTGAGTATATAGTAGTCTATATAGTGGTCTCCCTCACTCTCCCTATCTCTCGCCCAGTTGCAGACCTCCTGCCTTTCTGATGAGGCACTTTGTAGCTCTTGATTCTGCGCGAAAGCACTCCACTCTTAAGTACGCAGGATGGTCATTAAATCCCCAGCCTATCCCTGCTCCACTTCATTTAGCTCTGGGCAAGGCTGAGTGTAAGACCCAGCAGCTGCCCTCACTGAACTGATCCAGTGATTTAAAAAAAGAAATCGATGCTTCCGATTCCATCTCTGCCCATCTCCTAAGCGCTCTTCTTTCTCTACAGCTGCAATAGTCCGTCTCTGAATTGTCCTTCGGTTTATTTCTGGATCTGTTTAGTTGTTTTTCCATCACTTCTTGTTATCCCAAGTGCGCACCTCTTTCCATGCCTGCCCTTGAAATTGTTTTGGAGTTTTGCTGTCATTGTTGCAATTGATGACAATGTTTCTGAGCCACATGTGAGCTCTGATGATACAGACTGAACAAGTACTCTTGTCTTGAATGCAAAGGGGCAGATTTCCTTCATCACATATTTTCCAAGCACACTCCATCGCATTTTTACGCTCCTCTTGATTTCTTCCATTAAAGATCATTATCTGTGCTGATTTGTTGACATAACTGTGATGTTTTTTTTTTTTTTAATCTACTTTACAAAGCTGTTGCACATGACTGCTCTTATTCCAGTCCAGTTCCTGTAATCAAAGCTACGCGCCTTCAGGTGTGTTGGCAAAGCCGACTGCAGATCATCAGCAACTCAAATCATCTGCAAATCATCAGCCACACAAATAAACCCTGCTGTTCTTCGTTTTTCTTTTCTTTTTTCCACACAGTCCAAAGTCTTGATCACTTCTGCAAGTGTGGCGTGAAGAGTTCCAGAGAGATTGCATCTTTGCTTTAAGGTGGCGCTGAAGACAGGGTGTTTTGACGGAAACTAGCCTATATTATTACAAGTGTTTAGAGTTTAGAGGTTATTGTTTTCTGCGGTTACTAAATTGCGATTAGTCAATGTAAATTGGCTGAATGGCTGTTTATATACAGGGTTAGCAGGAGCATAACACAGGGTAAGTGGTGCCCAAGGTGACCTGTCATCATCACTAATAATGATATTGCAAATTTAAGGGTAGGGTTACTTCTTTTTCCTCTTTAAACCCAAATTATTGTAATAATCAGTATCATAATTTATTTTAATGACTTAAACCTTTTGTTATCAACTTTGAATAATATAAAAGGCTTGTATATTGCTTTAGGCAGGATTAAATCAGGGCAAGAATTTAGAATACAAACTCATCTCCAGAGATTCAGCCCTTACTTAATCCTTATGTATGTTTTGAACATGTCGTCGTCGACTGGCTGTCCTCGTTATTGCAACTGTAACACTATCCAATGCTCCACGCTCCAGCGCCTATGATGCCTCACCACAGCAGATTACTGTAGTGGAGAAACTAGACAGCCCTGCCAGACCACCTGGGCACAAAGACTGAGTGAAGCCAGGGAGGGTGTGAAAGCACAGTGCACCGTCCCTGTCTCACTCCCTGGGAGGTACAGCACTGGAGACCACACACACTGCTTCTCACTCTCACTCACTCACACACACTCTCTCTGTTTCTCTCTCTCTCACACACACACACACTGATACCTGCAGAGTGCCGTTAACAGTACTTATGAAAAGAGCTGGACTCAACCTCAGTAGCCAGTATAAGCAAGACGAGCTGCGCTGACTCGGGAGCTCTGGGATACCCCCTCCCGGGCCTGCTTTGACAATCCTCATCAATGGCACACAGTCAGGGCCGCAGAGTTATCAGCCACAAGGGATACTGGGATATCTTGCTCAGGCATAACTTTCCTCCAGCCAGCGTGTGCTTTACACCCACCAGGCAGCTGACAGGCTTGCGACAGAAGCTCTCAACATTTAATCTGACTGTGCACAGTTAAGACACGATCTGTACAACTTACTGCTGCCCAGAAACACTATACAGAACGCAGACCGATGCAGCGACAGGCAGTTAGTTTACATTAAAATGATGTAAATGGGGATATATATGCATTTTAAAATATATATTTAACATGACCCCCTTTTTATCTCAGAGAAGTTGTTTAATGTTCGACTATGTTTCTGATAGAGAAATGTAACAAAGAGCAGCACTGTCCTGGGACTGAGGAAGTCTTTTGTTCTCGAGTCTGCACCAGTCATAAAGCTGGTGACCCTCTCTCTCAACTCCATCTAATGGTAAATGAATCATGCACATTGACCTTCTCACCCCCTTCAGAGTAGGACATGACAGGGCTATAATCACATACAGCGCCTCTTACCAGCACCCTGCTGACACTCACCCACCCCACCTCAATCAATCTTCAGCAAACCAGTTCTAATTACGTCTTATTTTTATTTTGTGCATTTCAATTGCATTTGTGATTGGTTTGACTTCAGGAGTTACCTATGCTATAAACCCAGCACAGCCTTCACCTGTGGTACCTTTAAATGACCTTCCTTAAGTACGGGTTGGGTCTTGAACTGACAAGACAAGAGAATGCTTGGAGTGTGGTGAGAGTGCCAGTGGCCCAGAGACGAAAAGAGTTTCACACAAGTGCTGCTCTTGGAATAGCTTTTCATTACACAGAATACATTTAATAATTGCATGTAGGCCACAGTTACACTTCTGAATAATGCTCACCTTGAAAAGGCTGTAAAATCTATGATGTCAACAATAATTAAAGCATAATAAAGTTCCTTTTCATATGAATTCCTTTTCATATGAATCATGCCCAGGGCTGGTAATAACAATGTCTTAAACATGACAAATGTAGGAGGAGGAGTAGGAGAAGAAAAGGCTTACTTACAAAAGGTACTTACAACTTCACTGGATGTGACATTGCTATTTGCAGCTGTTTTGATTTTCATGCCAAAGCCATATATTTTTGAAATAAAGACAAAGTGTGGCAATTGCTCACGTAGTGTAGAGAGAGAGGCTGGGAGCAGGTCTGGCTGAACGCACCCAGTTTGAGACCCGATACCAGTATAATAAAACTGTTGATTCCTGCAAGCATAAGTACATGAGGCTTTGCAAAAGGAGTCTGATTGTTCTCACACCGAGAGGCCAGCTCAACAAGGGTCTCATAATGAGCAATACATGTCAGTGTTCATTATCTCTAATAGATCAACAAGGATGTCTTCTCAGGGGCCCCGGTATAGAAACTGGACAACATGAGGTTGTGGAGAAAAAAAAACTTTAACTTGTTTGCAGCGAGCACTCACACACTCATATACGCATTCAGTGGCGTAGCCAGGAATTCGCAGAGAGGGGACCAAAATGTTGGCAAAGTGATGAGGAATTCACGGTGGGGGGTGTGGGGGGCCTCCCCCAGAATTAAAAAAAAATTAAATACCTGAAATGCAGTCGAACTTAGCTCAAAATCTCCTTGAAATGAAGCACAACCACACATCACTATGGGACACATCCGGCAAAAAATCACACATCAACCGACATTATGCAGGAAAACTAGACGCAGTTTCTGGTTCCTGTCAATCAAAGAGATGTATGTCGGTGGAGCTCTGTAATTGAAACGGGTGATGATGCACAAATTTAGATTTGTGTGCTTACTAGAAATATGCATCTTCATTGGAAATAAGCGGTTTCTGCTGCTGATGTAAGAGTTTCTAGGTGAATGCAACCTGTTACGATGCCCAATTTCATCAATAACATCTACAAAAAATAGTTTGAGGTCCTTATTTAGGTGCGCTATCCCATAAAATACTTCTTCTGTCACAGTGGAATGCAAATATGTTTTGAGTAGATTTAACACACTGAATGTTCACTCCTCTGTTGCCGTCATAACTGGTATGGTATATGAGCACATTGCACGTGGCTCTACCATTGGTTTTGTGTGATTTTTTTTCTTTTTGTTTGGTCAGCCTTAGAACTGGTACCCACATGTAGGACAATAGCTGAGGTCCTTTCCAGGTCTCCAAAACCGCAGGACAGAACTATGAGCAGATAGGCCTAAACACCAGCTCCATGTGCGGTTTTCAGAGCAAACCAAGAATGTCTCAATCACTGTGCACATCAGGAAGGAACATGTGTTCAGCACCACACAAACACGCCTGTTGAGGAGAAGCTGCACTGGCAGAGGCTGTAGTCACATGCGTCTCCGTCTTGTGACTCCGTACCAGCCCAACAATATTGATCAAAACACACATAGAGGCCCGCTGGGAGGGCCCGGGCCAGCCACACTGCAGCGCATAGACCTCACCATTCACACACTCACAGACCCTTTGTGTAGTGTCGCTTGCATGAGCCCTTCTTTTCAGAAAAAAAGCAATAATTACAACTGCCCTGATACTCCTTAGGGCTGATTTGGAACTGAACGGAAAAAAAGTTAACTTTTTTTTTGGAAGGCAAAATGGAAGAATATTCTCTGAGAAAGGGCTGTGCAGCTCTGTGCGATTGCTCTTGCAGTCTCTGCGCCCCTGACCAGAGACTACTCTATTCCCTGTAGATGTTTGCTTGGCGCTGACCTGAGGCCTGAGTTGGCTCTGAGTGCAGTCTGGTCATGACTGAATGTCTTGAAAGTTTATATTTCTGGTGCATAACATCATAACACATGAAACACGAGTATCACCCCTGACATTGCACCACACTCTTGGCACAGGCTTCCTTGGCCCCAGTCCAGCAGGTTATGCATAAATGCTTTAAAGCCGTACTTTGGAGAAAAGACAGGACTGGCTCCCATTCAGTGAAGAATTAGTTTAATAGTCTAATTATTATAATATCACAGCCCTGGTGGAGCAGAAAAACCATTAGACTGTGGTGCCAGTGTAGACCTGTGTGGAAGATCAGCGGCAGCATTGTACTGCACACCAGGGAGTGCCACTCATCTACATGGTGTGAAAATGCTGTGAGGAACGGGGGACGATTGTGCAGAACGGGCAGAACTGCACTGGCACAGAATGGACACAACTGTAGGTGCTGAATGTGTGTCACAGGGATATGTCAGTATTTGTCTGAGGTGACAATGCAAACAGCTGTTTTAAAAAATGTTTTGATATATTTTTGATTTTTAAAAATTATTATTATGGACAATGCTCCATTGTACCTGTGAAGCACAGTGCCCTGCCCTCCCAGAGCTCTGTGGTGGCCGAGTTTCTCAGGTCCCTCCAGGCAGTGTTCAGCCCTCTCCCCCTGCACAAGGAGCTTTTATGAAAATTATTTATTTACTGTTATTGCAGTTGCTAATTTAGTAATTTCACATTTTTCCCAAGTCATTAATCCTGCTGTTGAGAATCAGAGTGAGAAGGGAGGGGAGACATTTGTGCCAGAGAACAACAAATAACTTAGAAACAAACAAGTAAGCATTACGACTACATAGAAAAAGGTTATGAACACAGATTCCCATCAACCAAAGAAGCAGCCAGTCTAGGTGTTCATTCCTGGGAGAGCAACACACCACAGACCCGGAACAGATGGAAGGACACACGCTCACCGAGGGGAAAATCCCATTGTGGATATTTATTTCCCCTCTCTTATCTTTATTTTGATTCAATCTGCCACTCTTCAGCACACACAGCCCGGGTCTCCCTCAAGTCCCCCCTGTCCTCCTCTTGTTTTGGACTTGATGAATGAAGTTGATGAAGCTGATTATTGTGGTCATCGTGGTTTCTACCGAGATCAAAGCAGAACTCAAATGAACTCGTTTCGTGAGGTCTATGTACAAAAATAAAAGAAGCTTAATATTTCACAAGACCAATTCTGAAAGCACTGCAGTGGAAGAGGGGAGGAGTTGGCTGTGAAGGGTTAGTTTCCCCAGCTGTACATTCTGTTTATATCGATTTAGACGTTTTCTATTTATTTTTTTCAACTGTTTAGAAGAAAATATACTGTATGGGATGAGCTACTCTAGGTGTCTGTTGCATCATGGGAAGCTTCACTCCAAATCTCTCTAGGCTATACTAGTCTCAGTACAATAAACTAGTGGTATTCAATCTTGTTTATTTTCCAGTAGTCATTATAATGCTGTTTAACATTTTAGATTTTAGATCTTAAGATTTTGTTTTTCTCTAAATAAATAAAATGAAACTCTGGAGCTGCAGTGCAGTCCAATGTAACCACACAAAACACAATGTCAAACAAGCTTCAACCAGAATAATAAACAAGCCCATACAAACGCAGTTCAGCTTGGATGTGCTTTCAGTAGCTATGGTTTTAATTTAAGACACAGATCCTTTTGTTTCCGGTTTTCAGACTTATTCGTTTTTGTTTTTTCGCCTTTTCCGGGATGTAGCTCTCACGTCACAGTGACAGTTCTGTAGTGTGACAGTGTGGGGGGCTGTGAAGCTGTTATTCCTATTTCTGATGTCAGAAATAGATCCGCTTTGCAGAGACCTTCGTCACATTACGGAGCATCTAGAAACGATCCCTTTGTGCAAGTGTGATACAGCAGCTTATGATGATAACCACAGTATACTATGCATTGAAATCTCAATTTGTATATAATATACTTAAGTAAACCATTAAGGATTTCAACAGACCTATCCTCATTCGATATCAATTTTCACACTGTTCTCCCTTGCCCGGCACTCAGGCAAGTGACCAGAACCAGACCAAAACCAGACACAAAAAACGACGCAATTGTTTTGGTACTGATCAAATGATATTAAGACTAAATCAATTATACCCTAGAGCAATGTTTGGGCAGAGAAGGCAGTCTTATCCAGCTGTGTCAGCAGATTCATGATCTTAGGTCCGGGGAGATTGTAACTGGGCCTGGGCCGACTTCCGAGGGCGTCTGCAATCTCAAGTCACATTCCTCATCGGAGAAAGGGTGAGCAGGATGAGACACTGAATAGACAACAGATGAAACATGAAGTGACGCAATCCACCTAAAATCTGACAACAGCTTACAACAACTGTTTGAAATGCAGGTCTGTGGATGTATGTAGGTATTTGGTTTAAGGAAAGGAGTGCAGAGGAAGTTGCCGAACAGATGCTCTCAATAAAACACTGCTGAAGTAATTCCTCTGCGCACAGATCAGCGCACTGGAGCACCCTTTTCACTTCTCATTACAACAGGCCAGGACGTTACCAAAACATTAACGAGAACTAGGTCAAACGTTTTCTGAAAAACACTTTGCGAGCGTTTGAGTGATGTGAGCTACCCTATTGCCTATTATGTATTTATTGAATAAGAATGAGTAGTAGTAGAACGTGAATTCTGACTAAGCAAATCCACAGCTGGTCACAGTTCTATAATTTGCCACCCATGGATAAAGGGCACAGTTTTGATATAAATCAGCATGGAGGTATCTGAAGTGATCATAACGAATTAGTTCATTTCAAATTTATTTTTAGCGACAGGGAGTTACATTTCCACTCTTGTGCTGCACATTATACATTGATTTCTGCCCCTTTAAGAAACCTGAGCTTCTGGAGGGTTCTGGGTAACGAGGAGCAAGACGGTACTCATTGCGCTTCTCACCAGTCCCCCAGGATCCAGCAGTCTATGGCCCTCCTTGAGAAATTCATGACATTTTAACATCAAGTTTTACACCCCTTTAAAAGAGGGGGATGTGTGTGGGGGATGAAAACGCATTTATCCTAATCTTTTTATTTTTCCTCATTGGAAACAAAGAACAAAACAACAACAAGTGTCACAGGTTCAGGGATCCAGTCTCTCTCAGTCATCACCTGCTGCAGACATCAGTGCAAGTGTTGAGGCCAGAGAAGTGTGAGCCCATAGGAAGAGAAAGGGAGACGTGATACATAACCTCTGTCAGAAAGTCTCTTCTTTTTCCTATATATATATATATATATATATATATATATATATATATATATATATTTTTTTTTTTTTTTTGGAGGACCACTTACTGTAGCCTTTGACCCTCCGTATCCAGCTTCGCATAAACACGATGAGTGTCACTAGCACTCACTGGCATGTGACGACTTGAGAACACCTCAGGTTGGCTCTGAAACTGCAGAACATCCTGCCCACCCTCCGGCCCGCCCGCCCACCCACCTCAATATGGGGCCTTTGTGTGGAACTTAAACCCAGAGAGGGGATGGTATTTAGAAGGTGTGAGGCTGAAAAACACACCACTGTCACCAGGCAGCCTTGGGTGCCTGTCTGTGGGTGCCAGGCTAGGTACAGGCAGTCACAGGGCACAGTGAAAGAGAGAGCAGCTCCCCACTATCTGGCTCAAGAGACACCACGCGACACTCCTCCTCCCAACCCCCATCCTCGCGATCACAGCCAGAGCACATGGGGAGAGAGAAACAGCCTTGAGGGTGCTCGGGAAATGAAATAGAAAACCCCACACACTGTTTTTTCAGTGCTGCTGGAACTAGAGTCACTAACCCCCACATTTCCTGTCCCCCCTCTCCATTCTGTACCTGCAAGACAGAGAAAGAGAGAAAGAAAGAGATCCAGCAAAAACAAAAACCCAGCAGACACTGCAACTGTTCCTCCAGGAGCAGAGCTGTGACACTTGACAAAAGCACATCATAGCTCACTGGAGAGACAGAGTACACACACACACAATCCTGCTGCTGCCCCCACCATGCACCCAGACAGCACTATCCCAGGAATTTAGTATCTCAATTCACTAGCTCATTCCCAGGCTGTCAGCGGGTGTCAGTTAGGCACTGGGATATCTCCAGCTAATTGCGACAGTCAGACAGGGAGAGGAGTAGCTTTGGAGATGGAGATGGAGCACAGATCACCAGCTGCCCCCCACCACCCCCGCCAACCCCACACCTCCCTTCCCACCAGAAGCCTCTCCTAAAGTCCTAGCCTCACAATCCATTCCAACTATCTTGTTAAGATAAGATCCAGGGCAGAGAGGCACGAGCAGAAAACACCTTCCCCTTTAAATGAGCAGCCCCTCAAAGACCGTCTGCCATGGGGCTTAAATATGCACGGCCTCCCAGGCATGCAAGCCCTGCAGAAGAGGATGACTGACATACACTGAGGCCTTCAGGCTGCACATCCCCCTCCACACTGAGCTTTGCAACCCTTCGTTTTTCTCTGAAAAGTTTCTATTTCTATTATTTATTTATTTTTTGTTTAGGAAGAGGAAACGCAAACGTTGAAACTACTGACGGGAAGGACTTCTGCACCGTTCCTGGCTTCAGACACAGCGAGAGAGCGATGGATACAAGAGCTGCGGTGAGTGTTTTGTGAACCCTGGCTGTCATGTGTGGTCACAGAAGGGAGAAAAACGTTTTTGCCCGGACGAGAAAGGAGAAGAATTCTTCACCAAGCTGGAAGTCAACACTTCATTTCCCCAAACTCAAACTGCAACAGCCTGAAAACCAGCACAGGGAGAACCCAGGCATGACCACACAGCCCTGCTGGCCTTCCTCTTGTCCTTGAAAACCCCAATTCCCTGTAATTGAATAATCAGATTGCTGCAGCACAAGGGCAATTACTTCATCCACTAACCAGACTGCAACCCCCCCGGGGTCGCACACAGCAATCACTCTGCTTAATGCATGGTGAAGATATGTTAACAATGTGAGTAATTAAAAAATATAACTACAGAGGGCAGGTTTTATGGAACTAGAGATTGAACTGGAACAGAGCCAGGACACCACAGAGAGTTAGAAGAAAAGAGGAAAAAAGAGAGAAGAAAGAAGTGGGGGGGAGCGAGAGAGAGAGCAGACCAGGCCACAAACTCCAAATATCACTGCTCCCATTCTGGGCCACATCAGAGCCCACTGTAACTTGTCCAACACTTGGACTTTCATGTTTGTGCTGGTTCTCTATGGGCTGCAAGCTTTGTAGGTGTCATTCCCCTCTGCCCTGCACTATAAAGAAAACAAAAATGGCTGGAGACTGCATTCGATATCACCGAGCAGAGAGGTGTTCTGTTGCCAGTAGGGCATCTGTAGAGGTGGGACAGGCTGACTAGCAGCTGATATTAAAGATAGTAAAAAGACATGATCAGATTGAAACTGTTGATTTATGCTCATTTTTATATATTTTTATTCTTATTTTTTTTTACTGTCCCCTGACGATCTTTTCAAGAAATAAAAACTTCCCCCCAGAATTAATAATCACTCCTGGTGAGTAAGCACGAAAACAGCCAATTACTCAATTAACCCGAATGTACAGACAGGGTTCTTCAGCCTAGGGAATGTTCTAATCAAGTCTTGGGTAATGGGCTTAAGAAATACAAAAAATATTTTTCCATGAAACAGAAAATGTATGTAACGTGTATTTTCAGTTGCTTTAGGGAAAATACATCCCACCCCCCCGAGGGTCAAAGCAAAAAGTCCCAAACCATTTTGAGTAATAGCCCTTTCTTGGCACATATTATTCACTTACAAGAATGATCTAATGAGAGACCTGGTCTTAGTTATTTATTTATCTGAATAAACTAATAATATGTCACAGTTTCTCTTTGATCTTAAAGGATACTCACCTGAGCTCTCCAGCGGTGGATGGGAGATTTTAAGCTGCCCAAGACAAGACACCTCTGCTGTTCTCTGCCCCGATCTGCACCATGGCCTTACAACCACTTTTGACAAAGCGCTTTCAGGTGTGAAATTAAATAGGCGTGGCTGATACAAGTGTTTAGGCTATCTGTGACCTTGGCAACATTTGGTGCACACAACCCGACCGAGGATTCACAGCATATATATAAAAAATATTTTATATATATATACACACAAACACAGCATTAATGCTTGACTCCTCTGCAATGCCCATAAATACAACCCCCCCACCCCCAACAGCTATATAAACTCTTAATTTGTTCCAGTGTGGTGCATTTCCTTGGCTGTAGTTTATAGTAAAGGAAAAAGAAGAAAGAAAGGGGGGGGTGTCATCCATTGCAAAGACTTGAAATGCATACAGCTCCTAAAGTTGTAACACCACCACCTCACAATTAACAGAGGCATCAGCCCGGGGGTAAACAAACAGGAAAAGAGGTCTACGAATTTGTAGCTCAGACCTCTGTAACCTAAGCCTACAGCCCACAGTTAGGTAATCGGCACAGCAGAGCCCATCCTGCAGCAGGACAGGGTCACCTGTTCCAGTCAGCTAAAATGTGCTTCATTTATCGGTCTGTGGTCTTGGCACCACACTCAGAAACCTCACTGTACACACAGAGCATATGCTAGCAATTTGTAAAGCCCATAGATCACAGAGCCTGCAGGCTGCAGCATGTACATCCATTGCAGGGTTTGCATTGAGGAAATAAATAAATAAATAATATTGTGATAAATAAACTAAATAAAAACATCCAGTCACCAGCTGGTCAATGTGGATCCTTTCCATTCCCAATAGGGTCCCAGAGCACCCCCGCTTCATCCTGATGCCAAATCCATCCATCTGGGCTGTCTGCCCACACTGCTCTGATATAGAGGCTGGTCCCATGAGGGGAAGGGGAGGGTTGCATCCCCAGGCTCAAGCCTTCCTCAGCCAAGGAAAACGTTTGCGGAACAAATTAATAAGCAAAGGTGAGGCCAGACTTGAAAGAGAAAATCAGGACTGTTTCACTTATTTTTTCCTCAGCCCTCCTCCATAGTGCTGACCAGACGCGTCTGCCCCGTGTATTTGTAAACACGCTAAACTAAGACCATGACCACTCCATCACATTTTATCTGACACATTTACAGTTTGGTTATCAGCATGACTCCCTTTAACGTGTATATATATATATATATATATAGCAACTATGAGAAACTCGCCAAAGATCTTTGTCTAAAGACATCCCTCAAAGTCGCAGCTGTATGAGCCCAGACATTACAATAGGAGCACGTCTGGGATGTACCTGCATGTGCGCAAACACAGACGTAGACAAGCAGATGAATACTCCCAAATATAGTTAGTTTTTTTACAGCTACATTGTGTTCACAAAACTGAAAGTATGAGTGCATTTCCTTATTTAACCTCTGCCTAAACCTCTGAGATTTAGAAATGTTTCACAAAATAAAATACCGTGTCCAGGGGCCCATCATGGTGAAGCCATCCCTCTCTGAATGACGCCTTTCATCAGTGCATCGGTCTTTGGGCTGAGCAGGGTTTGTCACTCTGCGGTGCCCGAGAGACGGCGGCTCGGACCCGAGAGGGGGGCTCTGACCACACGCCTTCCAAAAACAGCAGGCCGGGTGTGGTGCAAGTGTAGTTAGCGTGGCTGCTTAGGAAAACTAAACCCCACACGAACTGTACAGAAGTGTTTGGAGAGCGCCAGCCGCACATGCCTCTCCCACCTGGGATATTCACTTGGACGAGCTTCTGAGAGAGCAGTTGAGCCCTGCGAAGAACATCTCCCCAAGTAAGAGAGCTGCACTCCACCCAGGGACCATGTGCACATGCTGGGCTGGCAGGACGAGCCGTTGCGCCTCGCTGGTAGACAGGCGTGTTCACTGCCACAGAACAGCACAGCAGGACATGGAGAGGAAATGCTGCTGTGAAGAAAAAGAACAAGGACAACAGCTAATACCCACACCAACTACTACTACTACTACTACTACTACTACTACTACTACTACTACTACTACTACTACTACTACTACTACTACAGACCTGATGGGCCACAGTGTCCTTGGGCTGCAGCAAACTGTTACTCCCAGTATGAGTTCTAGAGGCTGCCACCTTGACCCAGAGCGATTTGCATTCAAGGATAAACTCGCATTATAAACCTCTGGAGACCCGTCGACAATCACAGTGCAAACAGATCATTGAGATGCGGGATATAACAAAGAAACAGGTAACAGGGTGTGAATAAAAGTGTGAGGTACATCCACTACAGCCGAGGCGTTGCCAGATTACCACCCGACAGGCTGGAATCACACAAACTTGTGTTAGAAACGTCTAATCAACAGGTATGATCTTTAGTGGGCAGGGAGAAGCCATGCTGGACTTCGCCAATGCACATTTAACCTTCAGCCAGAGAGGAGAGCTGTCAGCTCAGAAGAATTTTCATTAATGGCTAATAAAATATCAGACATTTTTTAATTTAAAAATAGAGAGTGGGGGTGGGTGCAGTCTGGTTATTTTCAACTCTTTTAAGAATCTGCTTTGTTGAAATGGAATACATCAGCCAGCCTGGCCTGCACAAACTTCCTGCTCTTCTGACGATGTCAGGGAGCTCCCCGTTCCTGAAGCCCAGCAGCAGGGTGCACACAATGAAATAAAGTTTCATTGTGCTCCTGTGGTCTGGGGTTTTATGAACATGCATGCCAGTGAGCAGTATCGCTGACCACGCCACCCCTGTCCTCAGCACTACATTGCACATAAAAAAACAACTTAAAACACAAAACCAACAAATAACTATTAAACTAACTGCTGTTGTCAGAGTGAATTTCTCCTGTGCCATCAACTCTAACGCAATTTCCCCTATCTGTAGTAAACAAAGATGACCTTGGCTCTATTGCGGGCAGCCTGCATGAGCGATTAATATACTACAGAGGCATTGGAAAATAACCTGAAATGAACAGGGAGAACAACAGCAAGAGCAGCTTAATTACAAAGCCATGTGCACGATGATGGAGAAGGGATGAGCCAAGTCTGAGCAGACCTGGATCCTCTCCCTCTGTCCACCCCCACCATCATCATCTGTCTGCCCTCTTTAATTTTGTTCTCTCCCCAACTCTCCATTTCTCATTCTCTCCCTGGCCTGTTATAACTCTCTCTCTCTCTCTCTCTCTGTCTGCCTCACCTCATTCCCACTCCCTTTCTGGTTTCAACTGTTGTCTGTTTGTCACAGCAGCAGCAGCTTGCACTTGGCAACGATCAGTCAGGGAAGCCAGGTCAGGTCTGTAACCCCCTCCCACCTTGTCAGCATAGAGAAAAACAAAAAGGTTTAGTTTTTTCCCTGCATGGCTCCTAAAATGACTCCAGACCACTAACACAAACTGCAGGTCCAGGTAACTCTCGGCCCTCCGCCTATCTGAATACTGGGGGATGTTTATGCTGTGTTTATACCGGTGAGGTTAGGAATGTTGTGCCAACCACCAGGAATGACTTGACGGCCCCTTCAGTACTGCACAGTTCTTGCCCCTTTAAAGATGAGGCAAAAATAACACTCTAGCATTCGCAAATGCTGTGTCCCACTCAGGAGTAGATACACGCAGCAGGTGGATGCAATGCTTTGAGCTTACAGCCACGCTTACCCCTACTAGCCCACCAGCTTAAAGGTAGAGGTGCTTTCTGCAATACTCTTCAACTACAAAATAACTTAAAGAGTGAAAAATGAATGTCAGCTCCAGATGTGGAGTCCCTCCTCTTTCCAGTCCCAAGTGCATTTTAACATTTTCTTTCATTATTACAAATTTTCCACTTGTCTTTTCATGATCCTTCAGGTGGACTAGGACAGTGCACACCTTTTGGGGAGTTAGGAAAGCTGTGGCACCTGGGTAATCCCCTCGAGCAGGACAGGCCACATAGTTCTACTCCTCCAAGATCAAGATGGCATGGTCCTACTTCATGGGAGAGACTGGGATTGTACATAAAATGAGACCGGGGACAGCACAGAGCAGGCTGTTTTGTGTTGGTGCTGGAAATGCAGACATGTCTATGGGTGGGTAGGGAGATGGATAGATAGACAGATGTGTAGCTGACAGCAAAAATATCATCTATAAGAATACACCACGAGACTCACCAGTCAGCAGTGGAACCCTGGGCCTTCCGTGGCAATCCTGCAGGGAAGCAAAGCAAAACAGTTGCTTTCGGGATGGCAAATAGAAATTGTAAAAGATAAAGGCTGCTTTCATGGATCTCTCCCCCAACCCCCGCAATAATCACGGCACTCAAAGACTAAATATAAACCACCATAAATCTAAACTGAGCACCATTAAAAATGTGTTACTGTCTCGATTTAAAACAAGAAAGGGCACAGGATAACAGGCTTTTGGGTCTATTCTCTGGGGACCCCCCAGCACCTGAATAACCCAGAACCACAGATACAGACACAGATAAACACAGCCCCTGCAGAATGTGGACCCAAAGATTCTATAGAATCAAATTAGCGGCATAAATATTGAATTATGCACCGTTATGTTTATTTGTAAACTATGTGATTTTTGTGTGAGATGACAATCAATTGTCACCGTTCCAACTGTGTAATATGTAGAAAGTGATTATAAAAAGATATGTCTATAGCTTTCATTAAAAAACAAGCTTTGTTTATAATTAAATCCACATATTATTTTTATTTCTTGGCAGACGCCCTTATCCAGGGCGACTTACAAAATATAAGTGCAATACAAAGTGCATGATTACAGTTCAGTACAAGGCATCAAACATTACAAATTCAAATTTACATTATACAAAGCAATTCAAAGCCTAATACATTGTACAAATTCCAGTTTACACAAGTAAATACAATAAATGAGGTCTTACATCCTGGAAAGTAAAAGCTAAGTGCAGTCAAGATGTAAGGTCACAGTCAAGGGCTACGGGAAAGGGATCAAAGGGGAAATCAATAATACAAGTATTTGTAATGCAAGAAGCATAGTTGCACCCCACTCAGTCATATGGGTACAATCAGTGGTAAAGTAAACGATTTGGCGCATAGTGGTGACATGTCAGACCACCTCACCCTGCACATTGATTTGGTTAGGTAGAACCTTCACACAAAAACGAATGGACCAATGGAAATCCGTGATCTAAGCCTCCCTCTAAACCCTTCACAAAAACAACTGTGCAAAAACTCACAATTGAAAAAAAAAATACAGGGAAAGCAAAGATTCTAGTATCGTAACCACTGGTAGTAACTCCAGATGAGATTCAATCAATTAGTTTTGCTCTCACTTTAAAATTATTTGCTTGCAAGTTTGTTTTTTTAGATCACTTTTTGTTTACAATTCTAGACATTTTGCTTTAGTTTTATTTTTCATTTCAACATCCATTATTTCACTTTTACTCAAAAATATTTGTTACATTTTCAACTTTATTTTTCATTTACAATATATTTAATTTCAAATTCAATACTTTGATCCTGCCACAGTAGTGACTATTTATATCCCACTGTCTGAGCACCTTCTTTTGTTATTTTTTTGTTTCGTTATTGAAGTACTTGTATACTTATGTTTTATTACATTCTTCTTTTTATTATGTCACATTTGATTGATTACTTTTTTTGTGCACAGACAGGACTTGTGGATAGTCTCGGTTGCGACCTGAAATTTGTAGGTTTGAAGCTCTATGGTTATTGGCCAGGGGAAAGAATGGTATCTTTAATTGATAGGTTGATGAAGTAGAAGTGAGGGGCTCTTTGTATTTAGGTTGGATGGAAACCAGGAAAGGAGAGAGAAGACCTGCAGCCGGACCGCTCAGGAGAAAGCGAGCTCAGGGAAGCACTGTGGAGAACGAGATGGACCCGACTGAAGGGAGAGATCTGTGGACCGCGCTGGTACCGACAGCAGAGTGGAAGACCGACCAACTGACAAGCAGGCAGAAATCACAGGGTGAAGATACTGCAGGATCACACGAGAAGCACCTGGGGGATTTAGGAGGCAAGGCTGAAGTCAGCGGGCTAGAGTGGACAGCCTGGGGAAAGCCCACACGGAGTTAGTCAAGTGCTGATGCTTATTCAATCTGATTCTGAGCCTTTGATCTCCCAATATAATAGTTTTATTCTTGTGCTATTCTTTCTAGTTGCCCCGCGCAGTCATTTATTTACACAGGGTTTTAATCTTTTAATTTTTTAATTAGGGCCTGTTTTTTACTCTTTAAGATTGATGGTCTTATTGATTTGACCTGCTATATGGAAGAGAGGCTTGCTTGGTAACGTGTGGAATAAACCAAATTGCGAGATGCCACGCAGGACCATCCCTACTCCCTTTCTGGTCCTGACTGTGTATTGCTGAGTGTATTGCTGACCTACAAGCGGAGGTGGTTTTACTAGTTTATTCTTTTACTTTTCTTTTGCTACTTTGCACCCTAGACATTCAGTGGGTAATAAACCCTGTTCAAAATTGTATATGCTGTCTTGTCTCTGAGTGTTGGCCTCTGGTGCTACTTCCCACTTTCACAAGATAACAGACCTGGGTAGAAATTTGATCTTAATTAAATGTTTTGGTGGGTCCCGTTGCCCTACTCTTACCACAAGGTGGTGTAGTTGGCTACAGTGAGAGCCCCATGACAATCCCATAGGATTCCACTTCTTATGAATGAATTTGAACCCACAGAAAGCAAGTCTGAAGTGCTACTAAAAAGGTTTGGCACCCCCTGCTGTCCACTGAAGAAAAGGCAAGACAGATCGGATCGGGCACACACACGTGTATATATAGACCGTTTCAAATCAATCTTCTTGAACATTAGGACCTTGTTGTTCAGAGGGCAGAGTCTGGAATTATAAAGTATAAAGCACACCTATCTTTATTTTTACTGTTATTCCATTATCCATATGATGAGACACACTATGACAATGCTGTCTTTACCTTCAAAGCCATTTTGAAGTTTGAGTTGGTGAAACTACTGACACAGGGTGCATTTCCCTCATTGTTTTGTAGAAAAATCTCAGACTGGTTTCAGATCAATCTATAGTAGATAAATGCTACATTATTTGACAGTCCAAAGTGATGCTACCGTGTTAAACACTATCACTGGATGAGTTAACTTGCTTATTTCTCCACAACCACACACACTCTATGATAAGAGTGTGTTTGCTTTTATGGCCTCTCTCGTGTAAACGCACTCGGTATCAACCAGATAGTGGTAAACATCGGGATAAGTTACCTCCGGTAGCAGCTTGAAATCAAATGAAAAATCATGTCTAAAACCTTGAGTGGATCCGGCTGAGAACAACCTCTTTTAATGTTTAAAGTCTGCTGATATCTTCTCTGTTCAGCCTTTGGTAAGCTCAATAAATAAGTGCTCATTAGCTCAGCTAGCTACCCTAATTTGCTGCAGCTAGCTATTTAAAAAATGGAAAACAATGAAATTGCACATTCACATTAACAAATATAATTGATTTTGCTCAGTGAAACAGTCTACACACACACACACGTCCTTACTGCAACCTCCATAACCCAAGAGTCCTGAGCAGAGCACAAAGTAAAATTCCTGGCGTTTTTTTCTGGAGAAGGGGGCAAAGGATGGAGACGACATGCAATGGAAGGGCCGACTGCACCCAGCACACTGGAACCCTTCCCACAGTCGCTACTGGGAACTGCAGCTGTATACTAGGAGAATCTGGGAATTTTGTGCCCCACTGTCCAATTTCACACCAGGACCCCAGCATTGAATTCAAATAAAGTCCCTGAAATAAGAAGCAGGCAAACAATAAAAAAACAAATCCATTAAAGAAAATGAACACCTGGATACACTGCAGTCTCTGGGACTGTGTTGGTCTTTAATTTGGCACTAAATTGAATCTCTTCCTCTTTTCCTCTGTAACTGCTCTGTTTCCAGGAAGCTGCTTCATTGACAGGCTTGGGGTTCTAAGTGTAAGGCCTTTGGGCTCTGATTTCTATGAGATAAGACCACTTGGACAGACACTTATTATATTGTTCTTTATGGCAAGTTGTTATTAAGGGGGGGTTGTATGTCCCTGCATCAAGCATCAAGCAACATCTACTCAGGTTTTTCAGCAGCACCATTTTTTTTTTTTTTTTGGCATCAGCCCTCAGAAGAGCACATCAACTGGGGAGAGATGTAGACACTGTCACCTGTGTTAGTGGTGGCTCCTCATTGCTTTTGAACCACCAGAAACAGTCTCACCTGAGGTCCTTGGCAAAGTTTAAATGCTATTTATCTATAGATTTGAAGTGACCAGCTCTATATTGTTCCACATATGCTATACTATAAATCATCTAGGCATGCATGGTCCTGCTGCTCTTTTTATCAGACTTGGAGCACAGCAAGTTGGAAGCTACCAAACACAGGGTTTCCAAGACCACCCACGGCTCCAAACACTCATATCTAATCGATAACTTCTCGGAATGACACAATCAACTATTTTTGGGGGAGCAGTGCTGACAGCTGCGGTCAATGGTTGGCGCAGTCTGAAATTTCCACAGGCAAGGTGACAAAGTTTCACTGTACCACTGCATTGTGTACTAACCCCTCATCTCTCGTTGTTTAACATAGGGGTGAAGCAAAGCTCAGGGGAGGAGAATGAGTGTTTGTGTGTGTGTGTATGTGTGTGTGGGACTGGGGCACTGACCTCCCACTAGCTGACACAGGGGACCTGACGGGCAGCACACAAAGGGCTAGTGACAGCAGGGACTGCCAGGTCTGTGGAGGACATCGATCTGCATTCCTGAGGCACAGGGAAGGGGTCTCACAGTGCACAGTGGTAAGGATGCACTGGACACCAAGGCCAAACTCCTTCCTGCACAAAGCTGGGACTTGTCCCTGGGGAAGGACTGGAGGAGAAAGTGCAGGGCAGTTCGGCAGGGCACCGGGGATTAGAATTTGAGGGCCTTCCAGGATCTCCAACAAGTGGCTCAGGGGTTAGAGACACAAGACAGACATGCACCCACAAACAGATTACAATTTTTTTTTTTTTTACATTTTAAGAGATAAGCATTTAGTTATTATTAGTCTACAATTATGAATGCGATTCAAAAGTATTTTCAGGTTTTTGGCCCATTTTCCCCTTGGATGTGTAACCACACTGTGCACTGTGTCCATGGTGCTTCATGGCAATTACTTTAACTGGGGGTGAACTCAATAACACCAAAAAATAGATTGTCTATTTCACAGCATCAAAAGGGACCTTGATTAAAAGAAACAGAAACCAGAGACAAGGGTAGAGTTCTAGGGCTCAAGGCCCCCAGCTTTACAACATTAACAGATGGCTACATTACTTCTTATATCTTCAGCCAATGCTATACATCACTGTCGACTGCTAATGAAAATAAACCTTTGCAGTAACTTATACAATAACCTGGTCATGTGGCCATGCGCAGATAAAAGATCATTACCCCCCCCAGACAACCATGACTGACGAGCACGTTAGGTACAAATGTTTCATTGAGAAACAGTTCCCACACAGCCAGTCTGTTTTCATTTAAGCACAGAGCTGTGGTATCCAGCAAATCCAACTAAAAAGAAAAGAAAACCCAAGAAATAAGTTCTCATTAATCGGGGTCTGCATAGCCAAACTTGGCAGACGACCTCGACAGGCTGAACAGTTAATTAAGGGGATTACTTTGTCTTCACTTTGGTTCTTTGTTTTTGTACATTCCTCCATTATCAAAAGGTATGCGTTTATACAATGTGTTCAAAGCTCAGCAGGAAGAATGCAGCATTGAAAGGATTTGTTTTATTTTACAAGATTTTAAGAAAGCCAAGAAAGTATTTGGTGCCAAGAAAGTATGAGAGTGCATTACAATAATCCATACAAAGTTAACTTAGAAGACACGGATGGCCTAAATATGGAAAACATTTTGAAATTTCTAAAACATTTTTGACCCTGTATCCCTGATTAGGGACTTCTACTTCTCTTCCATTTAAGACCAAATAAAGCCTGCAAACTGAAACTGGGGACATTGACATTGTGTCTTTTTTCCAACGTACTGTTAATACCAGAACGTTTTGCTCTTCATGTCATTCTATCTAGTTTAAAGTAATGAAAAGAACGGGCTTATTTAAAAGTACCATGCATTTAGAAGGGCTCTGATAACCTAAAACAACGTGGTGCCCAAGCTGAACTTACTCTAACCCTGCTGCAGGGTTGAGCCACGGGGGATGGAGGGATGGTGGGATGGTGTTAATTGCACCACTCGGTTATTGATTTCTACACAGCTTCCCTTAGGGCAGTGGTTCCCAAACTGGTCCTGGGGGACCCCCTACCCTGCTGGTTTTTGTTCCAACCGAGCTCTCAATTACTTAATCAAACTTTAATTGAAGTAACAATCTGCTTAGATTTTACTTTTTTTAAATTGTGTAAGAAAATAGTTGTTTCTTCAATACGTTTTTTCATATAATTCTATACTTAACTTAAAACAGCTTAAAATAATTAAAAGTCTCTGATTTAGGAAATTAGTTCAATTAAGGGTTCAATTAAGTAATTGAGAGGTCAGTTGGAACAAAAACCAGGAGGGTAGGGGGTCCCCCAGGACCAGTTTGGGAACCACTGCCTTAGGGCCAATGCTGGTTTGGGCAAATCAACATTTTCAGCACCCGATATTACCTCATACACAGGAGCCTGCAGACCATAAGATGTGCAACTGCTATGTTTGGGGAGTTTGGTTTCAATCCCTGTATTTGTGATCACAAAATAGTACATTATCTTTTTAACAGCCTAGCTTTGATTTCCCCCCATCCCCATTTTTTTTTTTTTTTTTTTTAAATATCAACTAATGTCACTGCTGCAGTGCTCAGACCGACGTAGATGAAGGCCACATACACACGTCCCGCTGATTGTTTCACAGGGTATCAGTTGCTTTTTACATGAAGCCCCCCGCACAAACAGAAGAGCTAAAGCCGAGGACAAACTTCTCTCCGGTAACACTACAGGTCATGGGCGTGTCAGCGTTTGGTCTGCCAGACAAGGAAAACCAGACGGACGCCAAATCCGATGGATTTAAACTCGGCTCAGGCATCTGGGAGGGGATTACATCCCAGTCAAAGCACACAGTTCAGAGTTGAGGCTGTGAGCTTTAGACTACATACCACAAACTGTACTCCAAGCGGAGTACAGTTACTATTCGACTCAACAGCCTCATTTTATTGTGTTCCCCATGTCAAATTGAATCTGCAAAAACTCACTTGGCAAGCATACAGTTGTGTAGCAATCTTTAGAACAGGCAGGGGAATGGAATGGAACACTAGGCTGAATATCAGAGAAAGCGGTTGACAGTTCACCCAGGGGCAACAGCAGCGGGGACACTTCCTGATTAGCCGGACACTGAACAAACATTCTTTTCATCTGAGTTTCTTCCCCTAGACACCCAGGAATCATGTGGCAATTAGCAGAGGGGGCAGGGGCTGGTGTGTTACTCCCTTGCTGGCTAAAAGGGAGAGGGTGAGATTGCATTTCCAGATCAAACAAAAAACAGAAGTCACATTTTTTTTTTTTTTCCCCTTTCTTCTCTTCCTTAACCACACAGCTTAAAGATTGTGAAAAAAAAACATGAACAGTGCGACATCCCCAACACGGTTCCCTGAACCAACACACCCCCAACACGAAAATGAACCGCCAACCGGATTTGCGATTAGCCATGACTAAGCATGTCCAGAGCCAGGAATGGGAAAGGCTGGCATGCTGCAGAGGTTCTCTTCCAAAGTCTTAACTCAGCCGTTCATTTATCTAATTAAGTAGAGAGGTTTCAGAAAACCATACAGAATTGATTTACTTAAATACTTGCATACACGCATAACTAAAACCTCACACTTGGTTCAAGATGATTTATTCAGTATTGGCTAAGGAGGTACTTATCTGCTTCCCAAATCAGAGACAATCAGGACCCGGTTATCTGGTGTGGAGGAAAAGATTGGCAGACAAGAGCTGTGGAATTGCAGACAAACACATTGAACCTGTCTGAAGGGAAACAAGCAATCAGCCAGGATCAGTACTGCTCCTGCTCCTCACTAGAGATGGAGATGTCGTACAGGCTTTACATGTTAGGACTGAAGTGATGAAGGGAAGAAACATTTGAACACTCATTTTACATGCAGCCTGCACAGCTGCACCACATCCTCAGCTGAAGGTAGGGGCATGGCTGCATTGTCCAGCTGAGCAAAGTGAAAGATTAGCAAAGTGATACAATGATAGATTAGATGGGATAGATAGACAAATCTAAATGTGTCAGTGCCAGGTTATCACTACCATGCAAACAAAAAAAACAACACAAGGCAAGAGTCCAACACTGCAGGCCACACTCCAGGTGGCCTGCCCTTTATTTCTCTCTGCATTTGCATATTTGGCAGTCCAAAAAAAAAAAAAATTGCACAAGGTCAGAAACTGTGGCCGCAAAAGACATTCTCGGTCTGATGGGACCAAGACCATTCTTAAAAGTGGCATATTGATTCCTCAACCAACACTGCTCCCCTTCACACAGGTACAAAACCAAGGGCACCCCCCCACCCATTATTTCAACCCCATAATCCTTAAAGTTTAAATGGCAAACAAAGTAATGCACTTCGTACAGACACGCACAGAACGCACTAAATCATTAACTCTCCTTGAAAATGTGTTTTTTTTTTTATATAAATATCCGCATGAAAACACAAGCCTCGATACATTTCCAAAATGGTAACAGAAAAACACTGAAGAGAAAAAAAAGTCTCTTGTCCCAACAAGAATAGGATAACAGATTTTTAGTATTACGGTATGAAAAGGTATGATTGAGTGGGACAGTAATACGTGGATGGTTCACATCTCGGGCGGTTTATTTTTGCCTGAGAAATTTCAGAGTCAGCCCCTCCCACTTCCACTCCCCCCTCCCCTCCATAGCTCAGGGCTCTCTACTGATTGGTTGGGTGCCTCTGGGAACACACACCTTGCCTTACTGGCCAACGTGGGTTGCCAGAGAGGATGGCTGCCTAGCGCATACGCATGTGCAGGCTGTGCTTGGGCCCGTCCACACGCTCCAGCTTCTCAAAGTGCTTCCGGGCGTTCCGGATGTTGATCAGTGTGGCTGCCGAGGCTGGAGGGAGAGAGAGCCAGAAAGGGGGACAGAGATGGGATAGGAGGAGGGGCGGGACATGGAGAGGTAGAGGAGGTGTTAGGGAGAGGGACGGAGAGAGAAGAGCTTTTAATGATGCCCACCAGGAAAGACCAACAAAAAAAAAGTACCCCTGTAAACAGCAGCTCCTTCACATTTCCACAGGAAATACAGACTAATGATAGTGGACCCTTTGATTCCCCTGTCTGTACTGATCCATGTCATGCCAAAGGGGAAGCATTACTGGGTACTTACGTATGGATGGGTCTGACATGATCACCATGACGTAAGTGTTTGAGGTGAAGACGTCGATGAAAGCGGCAAAATTGGAGTTCCGGACCTCCATGCTCTGGAAGGAGGCAGCCAGCTTACTGAAGTGGGGAAGGGGATGTTTGTTTTCAACCAAATAATGCATCACCTCTCCCAAGGAAAATCAAACAAGTTTTGAAGCACATGACAGAGCAGAAAGAAGGAGGGGGGGGCAGGACAATAGAGGAAGTGAAGTTGTATAGAAAGAAACAAGCTAAGAGAGGGGAAGTCAGCAATACTAAAGTAATGAGTAAAAAGGGAAAATACAGAATAACAGGATAGAGAGGGGCAGGTTGTCCTTACCTACAGCTCAGCTTAAACTGTTTAATGATGTTGCTGATCTTCTCAAACCGGTGGGCGTCTCGCTGCTCCTTGCACTGATAGTGAGAGATGACCTGGGGGGAGAGGGATAGACTGAGTCAGCACACGCCAGGCAACCCCCCCAGGACCATCGTCAACCACAGCAACAGCTGCACACTCATAAAAAGCCTACAGAAACCAAGAGTAGCCGACACCGTGACGGCTCCAACATTATTACAGCTGGAAAGGTCCAGATTTGTTTGGGATAAAATAATTTCCTAAATAAAGTTGAAGCGGAGTCATGGAGACTCAGGATTGGCTCACTTCCCACCACCTGCTGGATTGTTTTCTATGAAGGGTCATTTTTCAGATGCAAAAATCTAATCAAGGAACAAAACCACAGTTATCCCCCTGCTCTCTGTAGCTTGCTCCAAAGGGAGCATTACAGCTGGCAGGATGCAGCCAGAGGTTTACTTAAACCAAATGTCTGTTTCACAGCAACAGCAACGCACAGCTTCAGTCCTGAAAAACCTGGGGGTGGGGAGTTTTGGTTTAAGCCTCTTGCTTCTGTACCACAGCTCTAGCAGGGCATATTATCAAGGGTCCCTGGCCAAGGAAAAGCACCACTGTGCCTCCCTCTCTCCTCTACTCACCAGGAAGGTGGCTCTCTCGAACAGCAGCACTTCATCGGCCTCTATGATCTGGGCAAAGTTGCGCAGGTTGGTCTCCAGTTGCTGCACGTTGGGGATCAGCTGGTAGACTATGCTGGACCAGGCCTGCACAACACAGGGGGAAGAGGCTCACACAGGGCCCCGTCTCACATCAATCCCACCTTACACCCCACCCACCTGTCCCCCCCCCAATACACGCAACTCATTTTGTCCACATCCAATATGGTCCACATGCATGGGCCGATGCAGAGACAGACACCATTGCTTCCATCCTCTCTTGAGCACTGACCTTATACAGCGTTTCATCCCAGATGGATGTCCTGAAACACGTACACTCCAGGGGTCGTGACAGCCTCCTCAGGTCCTCCTCACGCTCCTTAAATATCTAACAAGAAAAAAGCAGGGGTTACCAACACAGAAATGAGGCTCTCCTGCATGAAGCAAATCACAACGATTCAGACACCCCAGGACTGTGACAATCCCCCCAATGAAATCAACCTTCGGGCACAAGTCTCGCGGGGGGGGAGGCTGCTGTGCTGCTGCTCTGCTACTCACCAGGTCACGCTGGTCCTCCTGCACCAGATCCATCTTGTGCACCAGGCAGAAGATCTTGGCATCGGGGGAGTTCTGCAAGATGGCCTCCAGGCAGGACTGGTAGTAGTGCATGTCCTTCTCCAGCTCCCGGCTCTCCACATCAAACACGTAGATCAGCACCTCCACATTTCGGAAGATGTTGTCCCTCTGGCTGGTGAAGTAGTTCTCCATAAACGTGTCCTGACTGCCGGTTGAGTTTAGGAAAGATAAAACGATCTACACATTTCATGTCTTAAGAACCCACTGTGACACATGCATCACAAACCTTTAACAGGCTTTTTAAAGTACTTTACAAGGCCTCTGTGTGCACCATGTCAACTCCCTTAGGAATGAAGGTTTTTTCTCCACCTCTGTGTTGAAGCCCAGTTCAGTGATGAACTATGAGAAGACCACTGGAGCTCTCCATCAAAATTACAAAGATTTAATTTGAAATGGCTATAAATCACTAGTTGCCAAGGAACCCCTCAAAATGTACAAGCTGTTAGAAATTAAACAATGACAAATTAAGCCATTAACAGCAATTATGAAAAGCCAATCCTTCAAAAGCTCTCAGAAATGAAATACCTGCTGGAGGTCATGTTCATCTCTCACGGACACCTCCACAAGCTCAGCCTTAGCTAAAAAGACTGCAGAGATACTACTGTATTAGTTTACTCTGTGGCCGAGGTGATGGCTACAGCTTCACAAGAAATACTGATGGCTCTGTTGGGTTAACTGAAGGAGGACAATGGCTGATGGGAGGGGTCTACACATTAATTCAAAACAGGTTTGGATTGGATAAGCAGCGGCACAAATATTCGCCAATATGTTGGCGACATGTGAAAATGTCCTTTTCTCTCTTGCCAAACAGTGCCGCACACCCACCAATGTGCAGATTGATCAATAACAAACTCTGGCTGCAGTTAAGTCAAATGGCTTTTCTTTTGAAGTATCGATCACTGGGATTGGTGTCCGTCTACACCCAACGAACAGCCCCAGAACACTACATGCACACCGGCTGTGAGACTCACCCTCCACAGTCCCAAAGGTTCAAGACAAGGTTGCCAAGGAATCGGACATGAGAGTGCTCCACATCAACTGCAAGGAAGGAAAGAAAGAAGAAAAACTAAGTGACCAGGGTTTTAATTACTCAAAAGCTCACAGACCTTTTAAAGTCCCTTTGATCTTTTGCATGGCGAGACCCACCTGCACTTACATACCCCTGGGAGCTTAAGTATAATGAGAAACACCATTTGCAAATGGCTAACACATGGGTACACACAGGACACCCCATGGACCCCTCTATAGCCTTAGCAATCAAATCATCGCAGTATGAATCATAACACCACATGGGTGTTAAAAAAAAAATATATATAAGATGCTTGAAGTCCAGGAGAATATTGGGGCATGTGCGTGGGTAGAGAGGTGCAGTGCTGGGTACGGTGATGTAGGGCGAGCCGTAAAGGATTTGTGGGGACTAATTCTACTTGAGTACGGATATGCGGATGGCACTGGGAGTGCTAGGGTACATACAGCTGTGGACGTTGGAGAGGCCTGGTGAAAACGAAGTCCCCCTCATGCTTTTTTCCAATATCTGATTGGATCGTGTTGTGTATCACGAGGTCAACTGTGCAGGCATAGCTGGCTGCCGGCAGGAGGGGGGACGGACCTGCACGGTGGTCACATGCCATCAGGGTTAGTGACCACTGTAATCAGGCAGCAAGTGTGCTTGCATCAATATAACCGAGGCTTAACTGAAACAATTCTGTCAAGGCTGATTTCACAGACCTTGATTAGCACTACTCTACCCAAAATTACATTGGGTAGTCCATGATTAGAGCTGGGTCTATGAAAGACCTTGCAGAATGTTAATTTGCAACAGAACATTTTAAAGCTATTCCCATACAACAAAATCCAAAAGTTTCTAAAGTCTAATTATCCTCAGCAATCTTCATTTTAACATTTCATAATTATTTTCATAGTTTTAACCTGGCATCCCCCCCACCACACACCGTTTACCACAGTATAGATGCCAGTTCTTGCGCTGCACATGATTGATCATAATTACAGTATATAACCTTTCTGTGACATAAGCCGCACTGGTTCTGCATTGCTTTAGAAAAGTGGATTGAGAACATATGCATATAATTCTATATATAATACTCACCAAGCAGTTTCCCTTATTTTGGACACAAAATGCCTGACAAAGATCTTTTCCAACTCAGAAACTTAAATCTACTGCATAGATGTACTTTGGATAAGATAATTAAAAATGGTGTAGTGTCTGAAGATGGGAGTTCCTATTTGCAGATGCTGCCGAACACTGGTGTGCACTTGTGTTTGCCTAAATTGAAGTCAATTCAGTTCAGCTGCTGAGTTGGTGAAAGTAAACAGGTTGTAGAAGGGAGTTTCTGTCTAGGACTAGTAGGAATTCTGTTGCAGGAGGAGCCAGGTGGGGCCAGTTAGGTGTGAATTGGTGTCAGGTAGACAAAAGCTACTTAAAGCAGCTGTTGAGAAAGAGCTGTGCTGTTTCTCACTGACAAAAGTTAGGCAGTTGACTAGCAGCAGGAACCAAGTGAAGTATAAAGAAACAAACAAAACAAAAAAGTAACATTTAGAAGCATGAGGCCACTACAGTGTCAGGTTTGCAGAATGATCGCCTTCCTGGATGAACTCATCCAAGAAGGCTTCATTTGTGAACGTTGTCGGCAGGTTGAAATCCTAGAGATCAAGGTTTGTGATCTTGAGGCTCAGCTTGGCGATCTGCGCTGTATTAGGGATATAGAAGAATTGGTCAATCAGCCCATGAGAGAAATGGTGTGCACGCCAAAACCTAGGAGAGTTGAGACCTTAGAGCAGGACAGCGTAGAGAACTGCTGGGCTACAGTAGGTCGTAACCGCAGAAAAGGGCGCGCACAACCCTTAGAGACACCCCAAGAGCTTGAATTGCCCAACAGGTTCCAACTGCTAGACACCGAGTTGGACAGTGACAGCTCAGAGGGTGATGGGGGGCAGTTGAGCACCAGAGCACCATGGTGCCCACTCCCCCCCAGAAGAAGGAGGTAGTTATAGTAGGAGACTCAATTCTTAGAGGCGTAGATCACACAGTGTGTTCTAGTGACAAGGAGACCCGCATGGTATCTTGCCTGCCTGGTGCTCAGGTTGCAGATCTCCCTAAACTAGTAGACGGGCTACTGGCCAAAGCCGGGGGGAATCCACTGGTCATGGTCCACATTGGAACCAATGACATGGGAAAAGGTAGGACAGAGGTTCTGCAAGACAAATTTAAAGAGTTAGGAACAAAACTAAAGAGCAGAACCTCCACAGTAGTTTTCTCCGAAATACTTCTGGTACCACGTGCATGGCCAGGGAGACAGGCAGAGATTAGAAAGTTTAACACGTGGTTGAAAGCTTGGTGTAGGGAAGAGGGGTTTAGGTTTATGGAGCATTGGTCTTTCTTCTGGGATAGATGGGACCTGTACAAACTGGACGGTCTACATCTAAACAGAAGGGGGGCTAATGCATTGGGAGAGCAGGGCAGTGTGCAGTGAAATTGAGAATCATTTAAACTAGGAACCAGGGGGGCAGGGAGCTCTGACAATGGGAGATGTTCCACTAAGGAAAGAAAACCAAGGGAAACTGCCAGTAGGAAAGTCCTGAAATGTTTGTAACTCAATGTCAGGAGTATAAGGAACAAGATGTTAGACCTAGAAACCACAGTGCTGGCGTGTGACTATGATCTTGTAGGAGTGACAGAAACATGGCTTACAGAAAATGATGGGGATGAATACAAGTCGGAAGGATACACACAGTTTAGGAGAGACGGGCAAAAATCAAAGAGGGGGTGGGGTAGCATTATATGTGAAAAATGACATTGAGGCATAAGAACTTGTATTAGATCCCAGTAACGGAACAGAATCTTTGTGGGTGAAACTTTTGAACAAGAGATCTGGAGGATTAGTGGTAGGAGTGTGTTATAGACCACCAAACTCAGATATTCAGAAAGATGTTGCATTGTACAGTGTAATCAGGACTGCATGTAGCAAGGATGTGGCTGTTATAATGGGAGATTTCAATTTCCCAAACATAGACTGGGAAAGCCCAGTGGGGACTACAGAAGCAGAAATAGAAATGGTTGAGATGGTAAATGACTGATTTCTAACTCAATTTGTCAGGGAATCAACCAGAGAGAGAGCATGCATTGACTTGATCTTTTCAAATGACCAAGATAGAGTCAGAGAGACACTAGTTAGAGAACCAATGGCAAACTGTGATCACAACATGGTTAGCTTTGAGGCATTCTTTCAAAACACAAGGACCAAGTCTCAACCAATGTTCTACAACTTTAGAAAAGCAAACCTTGAAGGTATGAGGCGGCACTTAGAAGAGGTAGACTGGAGCACACTGGATACAGAGTCAGTTGAAAATGGATGGGTATATTTTAAGAATATACTACTGAGGCTCAGGAGCAATTTGTACCAGAACTTAGCAAATTGAGGAACAAAAAACATTGGCCAAAATGGTTTAATAGAAGTATGCAAAAAATATAAAGAGGAAGAAAATGTTGTATATAGCACATACAAAAGGGATGGTGACTAAACAAAATACATAGAATATGTTGAGCTGCAAAGAGATCTTAAGAAAGGGATCAGGAAAGCAAAGAGGGAAATAGAAAGAAACATAGCTCTTGGAGCTAAAACCAATGCAAAGAGCTTTTTTAAAAATTACAACAGCAAGCGGTCAATAAAGGAGGAAGTGAAACAGATAAAGGGCAAAAATTTAGGTATCTTGGAAAACGAACAAGATGTGGCAAGTATTTCACAGAGGTTTTTACAAAAGAAAAAACAGATGACATGCCACAGGTTGACAACCAGTCCAGTCAAACCCTAAGAGAGATCAGGATAAATGAGGAGGAGGTACTAAAGGGACTAGCAGAATTAAAAACAAACAAATCACCTGGGCCAGATGGGATATTTCCAATGATAGACCTCTAACTCAAATATTCCAAATGACACTTAGAACAGGGGATGTGCCAACTGACTGGAAGACAGCAAATGTCATACCAATCCACAAGAAAGGGGACAAAACTGAGCCAGGAAATTACAGACCAATCAGTCTCACCTGCATTACCTGTAACATGTTGGAAAAAATGATTAGACAGAAAATACAGGAGCATCTTAATGAAACCATATTCTTGGAGATAGTCAACATGGGTTTAGATGAGGCAGATCATGTCTTACTAATTTATTTAAAAAAATTGAACATGCAACTGCAGCTGTAGATCTGGTGAAAGCATATGATATGATATACTTATATTTTCAAAAAGCTTTTGATAAGGTTCCACACCAAAGACTGATCCTCAAATTGGAAGCTGCAGGCATTCAGGGTAATGTAAGTAGATGGATTATGAACTGGCTGATGTATAGGAAACAGGGTGTCGATTAGAGGAGTCGCTTCTAACTGGAGTGAGGTTGTTAGTGGAGTTCCACAGGGATCAGTACTAGGGCCTTTGCTTTTTCTACTCTATATTAATGATCTGGACTCTGGGATAGTTAGCAAACTTGTCAAATTTGCAGATGATACTAAAATAGGTGGCTCAGCAGATACAATCCAGGCAGCACAGGCTATTCAAAGGGACTTAGATAACATTCAGTTGTGGGCCGACACCAGGCAGATGAAATTCAATGTGGACAAGTGCAAGGTATTACAAAAGGCAGGTAACAAAAATGTCCACTATAATTACACTATGGGAGGAATTGAACTAGATGAAGTAAGACATGAGAAAGACCTAGGAGTCTATGTGGACTCCTCACTTTCTCCATCCAAACAATGTGGGGAAGCAATAAAAAAGGCAAAGAGGATGTTAGGATATATTGTCAAAAGTGTAGAATTGAGAACAAGGGCAGTGATGTTCAGACTGTACAATGCACTAGTTAGAGCTCATCTGGATACTGTGGGCAGTTCTGGGCTCCACACTTCAAGAAAGATATCGCTGCTCTAGAGGCAGTTCAGAGGAGAGCAACCAGACTTATCCCAGGTTTTAAGGGAATGTCCTATTCGGAGAGATTGAGGAACCTGAACCTTTTCACCCTGGAACAGAGGAGACTACGTGGGGACTTGATCCAAGTCTTCAAAATCATGAAAGGCATCGACCACATCAAACCAGAGGAGCTTTTCCAGTTCAGCGGGGACACATGCACCCGGGGACACAAATGGAAGTTGGGCTTCAAGGCATTCAAAACGGAAAACAGGAGACACTTCTTCACACAGAGAGGCGTCACAATCTGGAACAAACTCTCCAGCGATGTGGTAGAAGCTGAAAGTTTGGGAACATTTATAAATAGACTGGATAGGATCCTTGGATCACTTAGATATTAATGGACACCAAACGAGCACGATGGGTCGAATGGCCTCTTCTCGTTTGTAAACTTTCTTATGTTCTTATATATATACACAGTTATTTATATTTATTTATTTGTATACACACACCCCTCAGGGACCATCACCCTGTAATTGAAGCAAGTCAAATCAAACAAAGCAAATATTCCTTAGCCTATACAGTTAATTTAATTTGAGCCAGAGCATGGAGCAGAGCTGCAGCAGCTACAAACTGGCCAAACCGGAGCAAAACTTCAAAATATTTGCGGCACCGAATCCCTGGTTACAATAATGGACACCAGCTGTAGTGCTTTCTTTCTGATAGAAGAACACTACAGGTCAGACTACACATGCAGCAAGGCACAACAGCACGATGGAGTTCACGCTCGCATCCTTGCCTTTCCCAAACAGCCCCTGTGCTCTGCAAGTCCTGGTGGCTCCCAGAACCTTATTTGACATGATGCATTGCGATCGGCCTGGGAATAGGGCCACAGAGTTTGGCTCTTTCCTTCCATGATAGAGAGAAAGAAACAAGGTGCCACAGACGGGCAAGCCAGGCAAAGTGGTGCTGCAGAGCGTACCCCGCCCTGGCCCTGACAGAGATGCAGTACTTACTTGTGGCCCCCAGCCTCCTGGTGTCCCTAGCGATGTAATTGGCAAAGATGATCGACCGCATGCTGGTCTTCCCAGACCCACTCTTCCCCATAAGCAGCACCTGTGTACAAGAATTCACAGACCAATGAGAGCACAGGAACATCCTCACTGCCCTGCTGGATCACTTTCAAGCATTTTGTCATTACCCCCCTGCCCTCCCCAAACCCACTAGCAGGTACATTAATTTGGTTAGCTTTGCCCACCAGAGGGTACTGTAACTAAACAGAAGGATGTGGAAATGTATGGGTTTCCTTCAGCTGGAAAATTAAAAGTACCAGGTTCAGTATGAATGAAGAGTCCACACACTATAGTTCACTAGCCTACATTACAAAATCTATTAATAAGGGTGTCTTTTCCCCGTTTCTACAATATAGGACAACCACTTGCTCCCCAGCTTTCCCTGTACATGCTGCTCATTTCATCTAGTGTTCGTGTGTGCCAAGTGCACCACCTAGTGGATGATAGAAGCAATATATTTTGAACTTCAAACTTGTTTTTTCACATCCTCTGTCCCACTGACATGCAATTTAAACACACACCTTTTTCTTCATGGCTGTGCTCGACATCGCCCCCTCTTGGACGGACTGCTCCTGAACCTGCTGAGTCTCTGTCCCCCCTTCTCTCTCACTGCACCCCGTTTCTCTGTGCACGATTTTCTGCCGGCTTGGTCTCTCAGACATGAAACAAACAAAAACTGCCACCCCCCCCCCCCCCAAAAAAAAAAAAAGTCAGAATGGATTTAGTGAAACTCATGGGTAGAGAGAGTTCCTAACACACAGTTTTAGTCAATATTACAGAAATGCAGTGGAATGCAATGTCTAAACAAGTTGCCTGATGCAAACAACCTCACTGAATGGGTTAGACAACGTGACCCATGCATAACACAGAAGTAAACATTACGAAGACCATGCATTTCACAATACTCTCGCACTATCATGTGACAGTGATGGATCCTGCCAATCTGACTTATTAAAGCACAGGTAGCAAGTGCTGAACTACATGAGCAGAGTCCTGGCGTTACAGCTCCAGCACACAAAACGAACCACCACGACACACAGCTGATCATGTGCCTCTTCATCATTACGTGTCAGAAAACGGGCCTATTTAAAACAAGAGGGTCCGTTTACTAATAAAGTCCGTAGATCTACCGAGAAGCACAATAATCCCACTTGATATACCAGTATACACAAAGACTACAGTGAATCCAAGCATCAATGGGTGAATGCGATTTAAGTGCAGGTAACAGCTTCGGGTGCGATTTATACCGTCTGCTTGACTGTAAAAGGCCTTCAACTGGTATCTACGGAACGGTGTTGGACGAGTGCTGTGGAGAAGGGGAAGTGAGCTCAACTTCAAAACAGCGCAGAAAAACAAGCGCTTTTAATAGACGCTGACGTCTTCATACTTGCAGCTGCACAACGCGAACAAAGCAGGTGAAACAGACACATAAACATGGGCTTTAACAGCATATTGGTTGTGAGGCTGTGAATAAATACAAAATATAGTCATCAGTGTTTGGTAAAAAAAAAACAGCATCGTCTCACACAGCTGATACAAACAAACAATTCTCCTCTACAGCGTTCCAAATGGAGCGCTGTGTTCATACATACATACATACATACATACATACATACATACATACATAAATGGACGCGGCTTGCCAACAGAACCGACCGGATAAAGAAACGCTACCGCGGTCCCCCACCTCTTTTGCTTATGTCTCCGTCGGTCCCATGTCTCGTCTCCCGACTGTCCTCCGCTGCGTCAGGCCCGAACCAGGAATCTGCCGTGCGCCACTCACGTGATTAATGCGGGACTCACCGCCGTCACGTGACAGGGGCGGGCACTTCTCGCGGGATTTCCTTGACCCCCCGCCGCGAGTCGAAGGAGTTTCGGCGACGAATAGCATTCTGGGATCTGTAGTTTTCCTTTTTTGCACTACTGCGCGATCCTCTGTTATTGTAAATATATGATGATATATCATTGGATATGTATTATCGTATGTTAGTAGTATGCAGGTTAATATCAGTGATAGTTTGGACTCGTAGTAGTTTTGTATAATATCAGGTCGAAGTAGTATAAGTATAAAAATAGGTAGGTTAGTAGCTGTTCTACAAAGTAGCATGTACATGATCATGATAGTAAGTTAGTTATGTTATGTAAATATTGTTATTATTATTATTAGTAGTACTAGTAGTAGTATTGATCAAGAGTAATTAATCTATTTTTACATAATAAATCCTTTGTAATATGCAAATACAAGCCCAATAAGCTCAATAATAAATTTAAAAGGCTACTGTATGTAGGATTAGAACTATTTAAGTATGTTCTAAAAACTATATATATATAAAAAAAAGATACATAGATACACACACACACACACACACACACACAGGGAGGCAAACGACACAGATTCACATACACACAGGTGTCCGTGGTGCCGTGTGGAGACAACCATTAGCCAGCAGCCTTTCTCTTCAGTTGCTGTGGCAGCACTGTGAGCCTAATAATTAACACAAATAATTGTGTTGTTGCTTTGGCCGGAGTAGCAGTTTTCAATCTTTGACCTCGTCGCAGGCCCTAAGCGGTTTCAGTATGTGTTCTGATAGCAGGCCGCAAGACAGGCAGGTACAGACAGTAGTGCCAGTTTCAGAGGGGGCTGCATGTGTGGCAACCGCAACCTGGCCCGGACTCTGTGAGGGGCAAACAGCCAAGCTCAATTACTGTTGTTTACCCAGAGTAATTATGTGGAGAGGGGGCATTTCATATTTTGGCGCTGGCTCTGAGAGCTAATTCACAGGAGAATGCTCTTTGAGGGTGTTCGGCGATGGGGTGGGGGGGACAATTGAAAAAACAATCCCCAGCCAGCCCCCCATCTATAACTGTGTCAGCCTGACAAGACAAGGTGCAGGGAGTGTGTGATAATGTTAGTTTAATGACAAACAGGAACACAGTGTCTCCATGCTGCGCAGCCCCGGCTCTGGAGTGCCACTAATGCAGCTTACACACGGGTAAACAAGCGCACCGTGTCCCCCGCAGCCCCCACGGCACGACCTTGCGGGACATTAGCTAACCGGGGCGTGACTTTTACACTGCTTCTGCGGATAGGGAGAGTGTGCTGCCGATGACGCTGAATCATGCCTGGAACAAATATCCCCACCTGCCCCCCGTGGTCAGACTGACCGGGCGAGGGAGAGGGAGAAGGAGGAGCAGGTATATAATAAAAACACATTTGTATCAGGGCTTCTGAGGAGAACTTTGAGGGGGTGCCTTGTGTTATTCTATTGACAACAGATACAGACCGACCCCTTCCCCTGCATTTAAAACGAGCACCAATGCAGCCAACATACAGAAGGGAGAGCATGGCTAGGCCTGGTTAGTCTCTCTGACAGACTGTGAGTATAGCACTAATGGGGCACCCCATTTACCACTAAACAGTTACCATTAAACAGAAGAGCACTGTGCATCATCTCAGAGGGCTGTGCTAAAAAAAAAAACGAACTCAGTAAACCCTACAACACGTGAACAAGCAGAGATTAATCTTCCACTGGCTCTCGGTTTGCCCCTGTAATTTTCATTTTACAATCACACAGAAATTTTCCCATCCACCCCACCAAGACTTTAAGTTGACACTGCCCTCACTCTGGGGTGGGTGTCAGTGTGGCCCGCTACGCTGGGAGCCCCTGTCAGACTGCACCCTGTGCCCCTGCGAGTGTGGAGCTGCAGCAACATGCAGGCAGCTGGCTTTCCGCAGGCTGCCACACTGTGCTGCACAAGACAGGCTCCCTGGGAGACCGTTCGTGACCCATGGGCAGGGCTGGTCCATTAAGGAAATGGTAAACACCCTGGCTAGCACTGAGCCCTCCCCTCCACCCACCGCACCTGGGGTACTTAAAGGGATGACTGCCAGTCGGCTCCAGGACCAGCTGTGTGGCAGGAGAGTGGGAGAGAGGAAAACTGTGGGAATTACTGGAAGAAACTGACTGGACTGGGAACTACTGGACACTTATGACTGGCTTTGGTGTCTTATATATATATATATATATATATATATATATATATACAATTTTCCAAGGATACAATTATTTCTTGCTATGGCCAGTGTTGGCAGGCTGTATTTATTTATCCATTTCCCCCATTTGATCCTACCTACCAGCGTGCTGCTGGAAAGTGTCGTGTAGGACATTGAAAAGTGAAGAAGACTTGCTGGGAGTTGCCAAGCTGTTGTGACTTTTCCTTCACCTCAGGGTCCCTGCCTGTGCGCCGCCCCAGCAGGGCAGCTAGAGATGTCAGCAGCAGATATCTGCGTGTTGCTTTGCAAAGGGCTTTGTGGGTCCGCATTGCACTGCCATTGAAGTCTCTGCATAGATTGGAGTTGCGCTACGCTCAAGAAGAGCATCTGCATCCCCTGACAACCTCCCTCTCCACACACGACACACACACACACTCACACACACACTCTCTCCCTCCCTCTCTCACTCTCTCTCTCTCACATATACACACATATACACACAGACAGACATACACCTTGCAATGCAACTGTGCTCGGTCCTGTGCAGTCTTCCTGCAGAGAGTGCCCTGATTGCCGGTCTGTGAAGAGAAAAGGTGTTTCAAAGGAGTAAAGGTTGACCTGAGCCCTGCCGACCTGGCTTGTTAGCAGAGAGAGGGAGGGAGATGGACACTGGGGGACACTCTGGAAGCAGCCTCCAGAGGGACGGACCAGAGATTAATGTGAAAGAAGACGTGAAACCAAACAAAACGGAAAACCAATACCAGACCCCCCTCAGTGGAATTATTGGGAAGCTGGCTCGTGAAAGACTGTGGACTCGCTGAGGAGGATTGTTACATCGAGCGAAGCTGCTGCTGATCAGTGGCCAGACTTGCAGATAGATTGTGCTCGGGAAGCCTGTGAAGAGACGCAGACAGTGGTGGGCTGGGCACAGGGAGCCTCCTGCAGCCCAGAGGTGTGTATGGTGTCTGACACTCTCACACTGCTGGCTTCTGTGTTTGTTTGATATATCTTTAAACTTTTAATTTTTTACACTAAAGCTAAATTGGAGCGGAAAGTGGAGGGAAAGGTCAGGGTGTGGTGGTGGGGGTTGAGATATACAACTCATATACGAGCTCCCCTTTCAGTGGCTGAGGATCTGTCAGCTTGGTTGATGGAAAGATTAGTGTTTGCCCCTTTGTGGGTGGTTTTTGGTCACTACTGGTTAGCTAAATCTGACTTGAAAACCACAGCTGGTCTGTGTCTGCAGTGGTACAGAACGGGCAGGGCCTAAAGGGGTCAAGCCTTTTGTCCACTTTCCACACAATCACTCCCTCAGTGGCGCCCCACAGAGGGAGAAAATACACAACAAACAGCTGGGGTCTATCTTCTCCTGCCCTTCACCCATGGCAGAGCATGCACTGCGCTGAGCCCGGCCTCCCATGGATGCTGTCTGGAACCTCAGCCTCACAGTGAACGCAACGGCCACCCCGTCTCCACCGCCGGCCGGGCCGCTGTTTGAGCTGTGCACCCTGGCGCCCGTCACCGCGGCTTGTCTGCTGCTCTTCCTGCTGGGGGTTGGTGGCAACGTGGCCACACTGCTGGTCTTCCGGCTCCGCAGGGACCTGCGCACTACCACCAACCTGTATCTCTCCAGCATGGCGCTTTCCGACATCCTCATCTTCGCCGGGCTGCCCCTTGACCTCTACCGCTTGTGGAGGTACCACCCCTTCCCTTTCGGGGACTTCCTTTGCCGCTTCCAGTTCTACCTGAGCGAGACCTGCACCTACGCCACCATCCTGCACATCACCGCCCTCAGTGTGGAACGCTACCTGGCCATCTGCTTCCCCCTGCACGCCAAGCTGCTGGTCACCAGGGGGCGCGTGCGTCTGGTCATCCCCGGGCTCTGGGCGGTGGCCATGGCTACAGCCGGGCCTGTGTTCTTCCTGTTCGGCGTGGAGGGGCGGGAGTGCCGGCAGGCGGAAGCGGCGGTGCGAACAGGGCTGCTGCGTGCCATGACCTGGGTTTCCACGCTGTACTTTTTCCTGCCACTTGTCTGTCTCTCGCTGCTCTATGGCCTCATCGGCCGGAAGCTGTGGAGCACACGGAGGCAGGTCCAAGGCCCCAGTGCCCGGCAACGCGAAAGGCACCACCGGCACTCTGTCAAGATCCTGGGTGAGAGAGAGTGTGTGCAGTGGAAGAAGGGGATAGTGTTGTATATATTGAACCCTTTCCCACCCTCTCTGTAGCAGTGTTGTGTGTGTATTGACTCTTCCTCTTAGAGTCAGTGTTGTGTGTATTGACCCTCTCTCTTGGTAGTAGTGTTGTGTTGTGTGTGTATTGACTCTCTCTCTCTCTCAGAGTCAGTGTTGTGTGTATTGACCCTCTCTCTTGGTAGTAGTGTTGTGTTGTGTGTGTATTGACTCTCTCTCTCTCTCTCTCTCAGAGTCAGTGTTGTGTGTATTGACCCTCTCTCTTGGTAGCAGTGTTGTTGTGTGTATTGACCCTCTCTCTTGGTAGTAGTGTTGTGTTGTGTGTGTATTGACTCTCTCTCTCTCTCTCTCTCTCTCTCAGAGTCAGTGTTGTGTGTATTGACCCTCTCTCTTGGTAGCAGTGTTGTTGTGTGTATTGACCCTCTCTCTTGGTAGTAGTGTTGTGTTGTGTGTGTATTGACTCTCTCTCTCTCTCTCTCTCTCTCTCTCTCTCTCTCTCAGAGTCAGTGTTGTGTGTATTGACCCTCTCTCTTGGTAGCAGTGCTGTTGTGTGTATACTCTCTCACAGTAGTAATGTGTTTTCTGCACTGACACTCTCTCTCTCTGTAGTAGTGTTGTGTTGTGTTTGTACTGACCCCACTCCCATCTCTCTGTAGGAGTGTTAAGTTGTGTGTGTATTAACACCCCCCTCCCCTCTGTCTCTCTAGGCATGGTGGTGCTGTCATTTGCACTGTGCTGGCTGCCATTCCACGTGGGGCGGATACTTTTCTCCAGTGCGGCGTGGGCGGGGCAGGAGGCCGGGTCTCTGTATGCCGCCTCTCAGAACTTCAACCTGGCGGCTATGCTGCTGTTCTACCTGAGCGCCTCCATCAACCCGGTCCTCTACACACTGCTGTCTGCCCGTCACCGCTCCGCACTGCGCTGCCTGCTGCTCCCACCGCCCCGCCCCCACACCCCCCGAGGCTCCACCCACCACAGCACGGGCACAACGCTTAGGGCCACGGAAGCCAGCACCAGCGTGTGAAACGGCCATGGACAGAGAGAGCGAGAGAGAGAAGTAGATCTAGAGTGAGGGATGAAAGCAGGGAGTGAGAGACAAAAGCAGAGAAAGGACAAGGAAACATGGGTGCAAAGGAGTGGAGGAGAGAGGAAAGAGGGCAGAGGTAAGGACTGTTATCCTCCGTCCATCCGCTACACCTCCTGCTCCAGGCCATGGTGCCATGACGCAGACAGCAGTCAGTGTGTGCAGGACATGAGCGGCAGCTGCCAGGGACAGGGGCTCCAGGAGACACCGCAGATCTGAGCATTGTGGAGTCCACCCCTTGCCACTCCCCACGGAGCACCACAGTCCAGGACCTTCCCATGAAATTGCCCTTGTGAAACAACACTAAAACGGCTGGACACAGACTCCACTGGTGAGGACAGCAATCAACCACCCAACTAACCAACTAAAAAAATCAACAGCAGTTTTTCCAGGAAAAGATTTCAGTCTGGTTGAGCAGAGGGAGAGAAACCCAAATGCCTGTGTAGAGCCCTTCAGACATCTGCACCACTTCCTGGTAACTGAGTTACAGATAACTCCGTGTCGCATATTCTTAGAAAAATGAGGACACTGCAGATTAATTACAAACAAAGTGACGGTCACATCTGCAACACACTGATAGTATGAACATTTTAGAAGTCCTAATCGTATTTTAATTCGGTTTAATTTCTTGTAAATGTGTGAATTCTTGGAAAACTTAAATTATTCCACCTGGGGAAAGAAGGACAGTGCAACCAGACTAATATATAAGGACTATAATTTATTTGCCATATTAAATATATTATTTATGATAGTTACAATTTAGTAATACATGATGCATGGCAGTTTTTTGTTTGTTTTTTGTCACGAGTTAATGACACGCTTCGACAGAACGCTTAATGACATGAAAAATTAAAAAAAGAACAGAAACACAAAGCCACAAATGACAATTAATACCAATAAAGTACATTGGTTTTGGAATGTATCACACCTTTTTTTAAAACCAGTCCAACAAACAAACAAACAAACAAACACAAAAGACAACTCTTAAAAAAAAAAAGGAAACAGAACAGATGAACTGTGTATTTGGGAAAAAAAAACTGTTAGCTACTGAGAAGGCAAGATAGCAGGCTTATGATAAAAAGGCAACAGTCTCTGAAGATCTACAGAAAGGACCCAGCATTGCCTGCACACAACCATGATGTAGTTTGCCGTTCTCAAAACGTCCAGCACAGGCCGAGAGACAGGCCTGTGGAACTCCCCCCTGCCCTGCGTGTGTGGCTGTGTGCTGAAGGGGTCTCCCAGTTTCGCAAAGGTATTGCTCTGGCACGGGCTAGGAGGAAAAGTGCGTTGTGGCTGTGGCGATGGTGTTGCGGTGGGAAGAGGTGTATCCTGACTTGGAAGCTCAGGAGTATTACACAGATCCTGTCTTCCACAGGAATAACACATCAATACCTCATGCCCTTCCTGCATGTATAACAAGGTGATGGTCAGGGTTAGGGAATGGGAATGGGGTGACAGACGAGGTTCGGGGTTAGGGGCTTCTACATGTGATCCACAAAACATCAGAACTCGGTGGAAATGCATTTGGTCTTAGTGATGTTATTCCTGTGTAATTCATACATTAATTAATTACAGATTGGTGGCCATCATTGTAAAGTGTTACCAATTATGGATTAAAGATCTTTGTTAACATTCTCGTTAGCAGCTTGAATTATCTGTTGGAAAGCAGTGCATTGTGGGTGGGCTTGAGCTCCATCATACCAAGGTGAGCCTGACCTTAAGGACCAGCTTAAACAGACAGTCACCCTAATCATGGAATGCTGCACAATCATCTTCCTTGAGCTACCAGTGTCGTGTGTCTAAGCAGTGCACGTGTGCGTGTTCCTGCTTCACATTCAATGAGTGAGACCAGTATGGATTTGTCAGCCTGCGTGTGCACATTCAATAGGTATACTTTTGCAACTCCAAGAGTAAAAAAAAAAAAAAAGTACAAAGTAATATAATAATACTAATCATAATCATCATCATCATCATCATAAAAATCATAATAAAAGCTTCATGTTTGATTTTAAATAACATATAGAAAACTGCTGAAAATATATATTTGGAATGATTCAATGTCGTCATTATCCAGCCGCACCAACCTCTGCAGTGTGGAATCAAACGGCAACGTGGCGTAAGAAAGCAGACGCATCACCAGACAAGGGCATGTAAACAGTGAGAATGCCATGAAGATAAAGTTAGTGCATTAAACAGTCTTTTTTTGTTGCCCTGACTAGTTTACTGGAACAAGCTCAAATCACAATTAATCAGCATGATTATAAAGCCACAGATTAGATTACAGATTACACACTCAGACCTCCTGTAAAAAGAATAACAGAACAGACTTCTTAATGGCAAACATAAATATTAAGAACAAAGTGACATTACTGAGTCCTACCATACAACAGGGGCCTGGGGGTTGGCTGTTTATTTAAAATGTGTTTTAAAAAAACAAACTGAACAAAAACAAAAAGACAACCAGATATTAAAATATAAGAATTAAAAAGGTTTCAATGTCTTGAAGGATAAAGTCATGTGCTTGCTCTCAATTTGAAAGGAGAAGATTTTTTAGGCGTCTCAAAAAAACTAACCAGGCCTTTTTACACACTCTCTCTTGTCTTGGCACCCGTTTCTCTATGTCTGTCTCTCTTTATTCATTTGTCCTGTCTTGACAGTGGTTGAAGATTGATAATCCAATTACATAAATAAGGGTCCAAGATAAATTAGGGCTGGCACCAAACTCCCACTGGCATAAATACAGCGAACCACTGACAGAAACACAGATCCAGCCCAGTACAGTGACAGGGGGGGCTGGGGGTACAGGACTGGAAGCCAGGCAGGTATTAAGTGCTGAGAAACTGACACTCACAACTTGGCAATTACAAATGTAAGGTGTTCCTGCAGCAAGATATAACTAGTGTGTGTGAAAAGAGCATTTTGGGAAAATTATTTTTTCCTTCATGAATAAATAAAATTGTAAAACCAGCTTGGGGGGGGGTGGTCTTGGGGTTGTGGGACAGTGAGTCATGCTCAATTTTGCACAAAAATCTTTGAAGTAACGTCTTGAAAGAGTGAGGCGTACAGAACGACAGACGCTGCTCAGGACCCTGTGCACATTTCTTTGGTTTAAATATTTCGGAGCGGGTTCTCTCGCTCACACTGTCAGCTTCATAAACAAGGGACTGACCTGCTGTTGGGCCCTGCCTGGAGAGCAGCCAATCGCAGTGTTTACCCACATGATATTGCACAGAAGGTGCCACTAGCAACACCCATGCCCCAGGGCAGGCACATGCCACATACACGCATTATTAGTGAACAGCAAAAGACCAAGATGACAAAACCCATAGAAACAGTTACTGCAAATGTGAACTATTCTGAATATAAAAATGAAAAAATACACAACTTATCCAACACAACTGCACATACTCCTGTGCACGGGCACACACACAGGCATGTGCGCACACACAATAACTGTCTAGAAGTAACAAACAAAACTGCAGAAAGTAAATTAACAAGTCTGAAGCCCATGAAATGAAGTTCACATGTTGCCTATCGAGCACCTGCACAGTGGGCAAGCACCGTTTAGGCTGAGGCCTTCAGGAACACAAAAAACCTGCCATGGATTTGTATTTTAGAAGTCAAGGAAAAACATTTTCACATCCTGCAGGCTTCTGCACCAACTGCACTGAGGAACGAACAGAGCAAATTGACATTCAACATTGAGAAGCCTTATGGGGCTTGGATACGAGCGCCTGTGTAAAGCCCAAAACTGCCAAACAAACACACATACACACCAACATATTGTGTTGCTCAGTTTGAGCCAAATTGTGAAACATTTATAAGAAATGCATTCTGTCATATTTCGCATATGTGTTTGTGTATACATCTATATACATATATATATACACACACACACACACTGACATCTACATACATACATACATACATACATACATACAGGCAATAGCAAAGCAAATACTAAATTAAAAAGGTAAAATCTACTTCTGTGGATGTTGATATATGTCAGGCAGTTAGTAGAACTGGATTCTGCACAGAGAGGTGGAGATCCTCAGGCAGATTCCTGTTTTCTCCTTAGAAATAGTACAACCACAGTGAAACTGTAGTGTTCTGGGTCTTTACAAGCACCTTAACACACCTTAAAAAATGAATAGAGACTAACCCCCCACCCCTCCAACCTCCCATTCACAACATTCCTCTCAGAACATAAGAATCTCCTGTAGAAAAACTTTGGCACTGTCTAGTAAATATAGATAATATATATTATAGATAGGAGATGTGTAATTCACAGACACCATGTCAGACCAAGTACAGTATATAAAGCTCTCAATTTGGAATGCCTTTCCCTCACTATATATTAAAAAAATATATATATTTATATATCTATATCTATATGCACACACACAAACACATTTGTGCACATACATATATGTTTAATTTCATATTATTTGACAGTAAGCTTTTTAGGGAGTGTATGTATGTATGTATGTATGTGTGTGTGTGTGTGTGTGTGTGTGCGTGCATGTTTGTGTGTGTGTGTGCGTGCGTGTGTGCGTGTAGAGTGTTCTGGATCACACAGCCAGCCTGCCACACTGCCCTGCACACAGGCCAGCTGAGACCCACTCCAACACTGTGTTTCTAAGGCAGCTCAACACACCTCCCACAGAGCACAGAGAACACTCAAAATACCGCCACGATCGGTGCGACTGAGGGAAGGAATACAAAATAAAACACAAAAATAATAATTATAATTATAATAATACAAACAAGTACCTTTTGCTATTAAAAAATATGAAATAATCTTAATAATAATAATAATAATAATATTTTAAAATAATAAAAACAGAAAGCGAACAGGTGAAGAGGCTCCTGTTTGGGATTCTATTACTGTGTTACTGTGGCTGTGCTGGAGGCTGAGTGTCTGTGTGTGGCATGTAAACAAGCCAGGGCAGTTAGTGCAGGAGCTGACCTACTTGATGACAAAGTACTGGATGAGCACGGCAAAGAGGAAGGCCAACACGGCAAAGCCCAGCAGCAGGAGCAGAATTAAATGTTCATCCTTGCTGGAGCCTCCCCTGGCTGGGCCCTCCTGCCTGGCCATGGCTCCCGTGCCCCCCTCAGTGGGCCCCTGTGGCTCAGGGCTGGGCAGGGCAGTGCTGGGACTGTACTGTCCCCACAGCTCTTTCACACCACCCCCTCCTGCCCCGGTGCCCCCGCTGCCCTCTTGGCACTGCCGCCCTGCGCACACCCGCACTCGCCTCTCGCTTGTGGCCACTGCCCCACGCAGCACGAACCACGTCTCCTTGCCTCGGTACAACTGTGTGGGGAGAGAGAGGGAGAGAAGGTACAGTGGGAGAGAGGGCAGTAGGAGAGATGGTGGAGAAAAGAGAGGGAGGAGAGTGGGGACAGTGGGAGACAGGAGGAGAGAGATGACAGGGTTAGCATGGCGCCACACACACTTACTGTACCAGTCCTATTTAACAGAAGATAAATCAACAACACAACTCATCTCCAGAGATACGGCACAACCCTAGGGGTTTCTAGAGCTGCAGATGGCAAGAATATTGCTGCCTCTTTTCAGAAATTGCAAATCTAGAAAAGGGAAAATGTTTGAATGGAAGAGAGAGATTAAAATAACACAATACAACATTATCATAAGTCATATTTATTTTAAACATTGTTTGGGAAAATTAACTGGAAGAAGTAGTAAAAGGAAATGAAAAAAAAAAGCACAGATAGCATAGCCCATACCTGCTCAGACTCCCTGCCCCGCACCAACTGCAACGTGTACACAATGGGGTCTCCTCTCATTGGCTGCAACCCCTCCCATGTGACTTCACACACATTCGGTTCCAGCTGTTGAATTTTGGGTGCTGCAGGGAAGGCAAAAAAGTAATAAATCAATTGTCAGGCGTTGTGGTGGAGGAAAGCAGAAGGGCAGAGAATGGGGTGGGGGGTCGTCACTCACATTCACTTTTTGCCTGCCTTATTGACCATGGGGCTCAGCTAAGAGGAATGAACACAGTGAACTCACACCTCTGAGGGGGGAGAGAGACTATATATATAGAACGTGCAGCGCAGAGCGCTAGGAGTTGATCAATACTGATTGACTTGCGCATGCTGTGCCATTTCCTGTGTGGCCAGCGGGGGTTGAAAGACCAACACCTGTGGAAACTTGTCATAGCAATAAAGCTTGTTCTGAATTTGAATTTAAATTTGAGAGAGAGAGAGCCTCACCCTTGAGCTGTGTTGGGGGGGACTTGGTGGTGCTGAAGCTGTAGACAGGAGAGAGTGGCCCGGCTCCTGCCTCATTGTGGGCCTGAATGCAGAAGTGATAGACAGTGGCTTCACTCAGACGCTGCACTTTATACTTGTGGCACGGCCCGCTGTAGATACACACAAACCTGAGAAACAGAGACACAGAGGGACAGTGTTTAGAACAAGCTACACTGTGATTAATGCACCAGGATTTGAGCAAACGACTGCTGTGAATCTTTAAAAACCTATAAACAAAAACACGCAAAAATAAACTAAAAAGCAATCAAACAAAGAGATTAAGTAAAACATGGGTGTTGTTCCCTGGAGGGTCACTCCACTACATTCTAACTGGACTCTACCCGACTCCTGCCCCACTCCATCCCATGCCTACCTGCCCTGGGCGTCCTGAATCTGCAGGCAGTACTGTGTGGTGCTGCTCAGTGCTGAGGGCCGGCTCAGGCCCTCCCCCCACTTGAGCTTCAGGCTCTGGGGGCCAGAGACTGAGCACTCTAGGGTTGGGGGGGCTGGGGGCAGGGGCCGGGTCTGGGCCTTAAGCGAGGAGCTGAACGGCCCAGCTCCCACACTATTCACTGCCTGCACCCTGATCCTGGGGGGGAGAGAGAAGAAAGATAATAGAGAGAGAGAGAGAGAGAGAGAGCATAGTCTGAGCATGTTCACTCAAATTTAATTATGAACAATCAACAGATTCAAATCAATAGGGTCTGAGTATAAGCAGCATGGTGGGGGGGCTATGTGTGCGTTTTACTGTACTGACAACCCAATAGTACATCTGGCTCCTTGTGTTTGTCTATCATAGTGTCTGTGTGTGCACAGTGTGGATTTGTAGAGCAAACACTGACTAGCTCCTGTGTGTGTCTGTAAGTGCAAGTACTGATATTGAAATCTTAAGATTGGAGGAAAATTTCCCAACAATGATAGAAACTCCTGCAAAAGAATGTGACTATAAAATCAATAAACTGGGCTTCATATACAAACATACAATAAAAAGGACAAATATTGATCTTTAGTAACACTTTTTGCCCCCTGTGTGGATTATAATCTGTTAAAAATCAGGAACTGTGACTTAACACATTTTGGGAATCAATGGGACAAGCCCCACAGCAAGAGCACAGCCAGGCAATATCCCTCTGTGCAGGGACTGTCTCACCTGTACGTGGTGTCTGGCTGAAGGTTCTCTAGCACACAGTAGTTGGTCCTCCCCACAGAGAGGGGGTGCCGTTCCCCAAAGTCCACATTGTAGCCAGTGATTTCGGCACCGTGGCTACAGGGCTCCTCCCAATGCACAGCTAGGCAGGTGGAAGGGCAAGGCAGTGGGGCGGGGAGAGCTTCCTCCCCCATCTCCTGCACCAGCGGCACGGCGGCAGGCACAGAGGCAGGGGTCGTCACCATGGCCACCTCCCCGAAGAGCCCCGCCCCGGCGACGTTAACCGCCTGCGTGGGGGGGGAATAAATAATTAAATCCTTCAACCAATCAAAAAATTATAAAATAAATAAATAAAATAATCGAAGCTGTAAAGGTTACTGGAACATGCTGCTTTCGCCCAGACAGGCAGGACTGATGCATCCCTAAAGTGCAGCAGCTTCAGGTCAGATGCACTCTATTGCGATAGCCCAGGTGCTGGGCCTTACCTGCACCCTGCAGTAGTAAGAGGTGGCAGGAACCAGTCCCCGGACCTCGTGGCTCAGGGCTGGGCCGCTGTACACCAGCTGCAGGGAGCCCTGCGCCGCCCCCCACTCCAGGCGGAACTCAGACACCTCGGCTCCATTAGACTCTGGGATCTGAGGACAGGACCGGACAGGAGACATGGTGAGAGAGGGACAGACAGGGATAGAGAAGGAGAGAAAGAGAGAAGGAGGGAAAGAAGGAAAGAAAAGTAGAGGGAGAGGGAGAGAGGAGCACAGAGAGATGGGAGAAGGGAGTGGAACTGGGACAAGGGGGGTGTTTATCTTTTTCTGTTGAGAATGATAAATTGTGACAGCACAGAACCACAAAGTTAAATCACTCACCTCCCAGCTAGCCTGCACTGACGTGGCAGTCCTGATCGTGAGCTGGATGGGGGCACAGGGCTCGGGGGGGGCGGGAGCCGTGGAGGCCTCAAACATGTCCGAGAGAGGACCCCACTGAAACACAACACAGTCGGTCAAACACAGGGAGACGCAAAGAAACACAAGCATACCCAAAGAGACTGAGGCTAAGACTGAGATTGAGATGCAGACGTAGAGCAGCCCTGCCGAGATGAGGTCTCATACTGAATTCGGAGACTCATTACAAGCTTCTCAGAGGAAGACCTGGGGGTCCCCAGAAGAAACCTAGTTTTTCACAAGACTACTACACAAACATGGCTACACAGACCTCATCACTGAGGAACTACTCAAAGCATAGGCCTGGATGTCTTTATGGATTACTCACCCCCGCCTGGTTAGCAGCCTTCACCCAGAAGCAGTAAACATGCCCGGGCAACAAGCGAGAGGCGGTGCACTCTGTCTCTGAGCCCTGGTACAGCGAGCGCCGAGGCCCCTTCGCCAAGTCAGACATCTCGACTGCGAACTGCGAGACCAGGGCGCCGCCGTCATGGGTGGGGGGACCTGAGGGCACAGATGGAAACAAAGGCCATGTTACAAAATCACCCAGCCCCCGGAGACCCGGGCCATCTTCAGGCTGGAGGGTGAATGGGTTTGATTTAACAGTAATCTCAGTGGTGGCTCACCCCATCTCAATGGTATCTCCCATGGCCTGGCCCTCCCTGCCAGGCTGAGCAGTTGGCATGGTCCGGGAGGCACGGCGGCGGTCTGCACAGTGAGGGAGTCGGAGGGCTGGAGGGACACACAGAGCATTGACTGACCACTGCTACACTGCCTTGACCGACCGCACTGTGTAAAGCCATTCATACACCTGCCTTCAAGTTCTGAATAGGTTTGAGGCTTGTATAGCAAGATAAATATTGTTCTTTTCTCGCTCTTAAAATATAAGAACACGTACTGAAGATGCATGCATATTTAAGAAAATGTATATATGCCTTCCACTGTTCCAAGGTTTTCCAAGGAGCTCTCCATTGATTTCTGTGTTATTTTTGTTTAGTTTTTTGCATGTTTGATATTCAGTCTATATAATAATGTTCAGTCTAGTACATTAATGTTCAGTCTAGTATAATAAGGTTAATTCTTTGCAACACAGAAATGACAGCTGGGCAGACCAGAAGATAGCTACATACCTGGCTCTGGCCCCCCAAGCTCTGGCAGTACACCCTCAGCCTGTACCAGGTCCCCGGGGTGAGCTGATCACAGATGTGCTCTGTCTCTGCACCACTGTATACCATTTCCCAGTGGCTACCTGCAGGAAACACCCACAGAAACAGTGCTGTTACTACGTACTGCCCATTACTACACACACACACACACACACACACACACACTTTGATGGTTTAAATGTAAAAGGAAATTATTGAACACAAACTAATTTAAAACAATTAAAATAAAACCGATACGGGTGGCAGTAGTGGTGTGCCTGGCAGGTCAATTGATATCCCTAGATTCCTCCCTCCCTTCAGACACACATGCTCCCTAAGTCCTGCCCTACTGTCTACCTGGCTGCAGCTCACTGGCTTCCTCTCCCAGATCGATAGCTTTGATCAGACCCGAGCGAGTCTTACCCTCTAGCCCCAGGCACATTTCCAGCCAGTACTCGGTGACCTCGGAGCCGCCGCTGTCCCTGGGAGCATCTAGGAGCAGAGAGGAGGGAGGGAAAGAGGTACATTACATTTCAGATGCATTCTCACATTCTGACTTACACAGAGCAAAGATACACACAAACACACTCACACTCACACAGTATACATTAAATACTGAAGCGCGGGAGTGTCTTTCAGGGTTCACCTCACACAGCATACAGAGGAGGAGTGCTGACAATGTGACGATGAATCGACGGTGTTGACAATTACCCCAGGTGATATGCAGTGAATGGGGGAGGACCCTGCCCTTGATGGCTGGCTGGCCGGGGGGGCTGGGTCTGTCCGGGCTGGTGCTGAACTCCACCGCTGCGCTGGGCTGACTGCGACCCTCTGCATTCGCAGCCAACACCTGCCACATGGACACACAGGGGGGAAAAAAAAGAGAAAGCTTTCTACACTGTGTCCCCCGTACTCGACTGTGTCCCTCTATTTTTCAGTCTGGCGGAGTCCCAACTCACTCTGAATCTGTAGGAGCTGCTCCTCCGGAGGTTCCTCACAGTGCAGCCCAGTTCCTCCCCATTGTGCCTTGGTTTGAAGCCGTAGCCCTGTGGGAGAGGGGAGATGAGGGGACAGCTCAGCTGGGGCAGGGGTGAAGGGGGCGGGTCAGCACACAGGTATCTGTCAATGTACGCCTGTAGAGACTGAAGGCCCTTTTGCCCTGAGAGTTACCCAGCCCAGGCCAATTCAGACTGAGAGACTTCACTGGTCTGACATGGCAGCTTGCAATAGAATTTAACATGAATAAGGCCAAGTGCATGAGGATAATATTAATAATATGAAACCAATGGAATTGTCATTACAATCTCAGGCAAACAAAACAACACACACACTAACTAAACACTGGGGGAAACCTGTAATAATGATGTTTCTGTTGGTGTTGAGCTGATCCTGACAGCTGGATTCAGCTGAATGGGAAAAGGGAGGGGGAGGGGCAAGGGACCCCTGTGAGAGACGTCCCGGCAATGTTGGGCGCAGACGGGCGACTCACCGAGCCCTCCTCCTCCATCTCCAGCGTATAGGAGAGCGACTCTTCCCCTTGGGGCCTGCCAGGGGCGCTCCACTCCAGGGCCAGCCAGGACACCCCTGCCGTGGCCAGCCGAGGAGGGGCAGGGGGTGGGGGGGCACAGCCGGAGGTGCAGCACGTCAACACCTCGCTGAAGGCGCTGCGGGAACAGGCGCAGACACATGGTGTCACACAACACCCCTCAAACCACATGATGCACAGTCAGCACTGTGGGGCCAGAGGGGCTTCTGGTTCCCACGCACCTCAATTACTGAATGAATTAAAGGAGTAATTAGGATAAATTATTAGGATACTCCAGCACCTGTAAAACCTGCCAGAACCTGACCCCCCCCCTCCCCAGAAGGACTGGAGCTGGGTCCTGCAGTGGGCACCATCCAGTCCGGTGCGGCCCAGTCCATAACAGAGAGGACATCCTTTAAATTGGGCCAGGGAGCTGGGGACTCAGGGTGGGATGACACCTGTGCACTGCAGGATGAGAGTCCATTGTGTGCGCCCTTAAAAGAAAACTGCAGCCCACCGGGAGAAATCTCCCCCAGAAGCATCTGGAACTGCCGAGCTTCAGAGATACAGCTTGGGATATTATCACACGTTATGCTGGAAAGTAAAATAGATAAATGAAATAAAATTGTGGTGACTGAGTGGACACCTACCTCATTCCTATATCATTTTTAGCAGCTAATCTGAAGGCGTATTTGGTGGAAGGGGCAAGCCTGATGACTTTGTACTGTTTCATATGCCCGAAGTATATCTCCTTGAAGGCACTTGGCTTTCCCTGGTAGGACGAGACAATTTGGACAAAAAACACAAACAGACAAACGGAAACAAAACCAAAACCCACATTAATACAGGAGCAGAGTGCAGGGAAACACGCAGCAGCCATGACACACTGGGCAAGGCGGCAGGGACACACACAGACGCACACTGGACTGGACGCAGAGTCACTAGATATGGGCCCAGCTACACCCTGAATGTGTCTCTGATGGCTCTGGGAGGAAGCCTGTTGAGGACTTTTCGTTTGCAGTCCCCTGAAGAGGAGCAGAGAGAGAGAAAGGCTATGTGGCTGTTTCCCCATACGGCTCGAACATTTTTCGTCTGGCCAACACTACACTGACTGGACACCACAGGAACTGGAATGATGCGGCTAAGAGGCGGGTTTGAAGCTGTATTCTGGGAAGGAGATTGGTTAACCGGGAAGAGGTACTGAGCAATTACAGCTGTCTTTTACTTTCCTATTGTAAATTACCTACATATTTTACTGGTTCATTTTATTAGTCACAAGCAAACTCAAGACTCCTGGAGATGTGGCTTCAGCTGGCATTCCCCTGTTATGGACACATGCTTTTGACAGACAACTGAAAGGTTTGATTAGTATTGAACAATTAGCAGTGCAAAATGATATGATCCATCTCGGTCATTATGCAATTTAATGATGGCTTACTAACTGAAAATAATAATAATAATAGCATGTATGTTCACCTTAGGAACTCAATGCAGTTTTAACAGGCTCAGGTCTTACCTCGTCAAACTCCAGGAGATAGCCAGTAATTTTGCATCCATTGTCGTTGGGAGCCTAGAGAGGAGGAAGGAGACGTTGGTTTGCAAAGGCCTCCCATCCTTGTCCTGCAGACAGCCAATCAGATGCTGCTGATCTGCCAGTTTCAGCCAGCTGGGGACCAGAATCCACAGCTGGGGCCCCCTCCGGCTGGGAGCAGGGAGGGTTATAGCCACACACACAGACACACATACACACATACACAGACACAGATACGGGGTAGTACAGAGGAGGACGAGAGACACAGGAAGGCCAGAGAAAACGCAGTGCCTTCATCCGTGTGTCCTGGTGAATGTTTACTACCCACTGTGCGTTTGCACAGTGATTTTGACAGCTTCCCTGAATGGGTGTCTAACAGTTATACAGTAGATCAGGCAGTGATCGGTAACCAACATGTTATTTATGACATTGATGATTTAGGGTTGAGGTATGACTGCGTCATCGGGCTGTCCAGGACCAGTGTTGGCGGCCCCTGACCCTGTGACCTTGTCTACTCAGGGTGTTGATGACTTGCTAGCCTACCTTCCACTGCAGAGCTAGGGAGCTCTTGGTCCGTGTTAGCAGCCGGGGGGGCGCGGGGGTGTCAGGCACACTGCACTCTGTGGTGAAACTGGCAGGCTCCGAGGGGCACCCCTTCACAGAGCCACATGATGCACATACCCTGCAACACACACCGAGTGAGTCACATTAGAACACACACGGTGATACACCCTGCAACACACATACACACTGCAACACCTGGCGTCACATACACATGGTGATATAAAAACCATAAGACACACATTCACAGACTCTCAGACTCACACAGTCACACACTGAGCTGGCAAATCAGGCTGAGCTGTTTAACTCCTAACAGATGTACACAGATAAAGTAGGATGAAGAGATGCCTGTCCAGACGGTTTAAAGTAATGAAAAGAAAGCTCACCTAATGTGGTAACTCGTGGCCGGCCGCAGCTCGGACACTGTGAAGGTCATCTCTTCCCCCCTGCAGAGGTCAAAGGTCAACATTCAGTTCTTGAAGCACTTATGATCTGCTACCCCACTGGACATCCACCCCTAACCTACCCCCTGCCACCATGTCTCTGAAGTGGTGTAAGCTGTGGGGTTTATTTAGTGTAAATACAAAACTGGCCACTTGTTTTCTGACAAAGACCATCAAGGGTTTTATAGCTGCAAAAACTGATAAACAACCTGCTTTATGGAATATATTTTGTCTCTTTTTTTTTCAAAGACAATAAAGACAAGAGAGAGAGGGGGAGGAAAGAATGAGGGAGAGAGAGTGAGGAGAGAAAAGGAGAGAGAGAGAGTATAAGGAAAAACAGAGATTTGGGAGAGAGAGAGAGGATTGTCACTCACACATAGACTGGCTTGAAGTCAGAGCCACGGCCAGAAGACAGAGCGAGCTCATAGGATAGGGGGGACTGGGGGGGTGTCTCACTGGTGTCTCCGTTGTACAAATCAAGTGGAGAGAGCCAGGACAGCACAGCTGAGCGTGGGGACACACTGCACACCTGCACAGAGAGACAGACAGTCACACACAGCTTACTTTACACCTGGGAAGTCACAGACAGACAGACTACTATGTTGACACCACATAACTTCACGTGTGTGTGTGTGTGTGTGTGTGTGTGTGTGTGTGAGTTAGTAGTGCAGTGTGTGTGTAGTGCACAACCTTCCCACTGAGGTCAGGACTGCAGAGTCCCTGACCACCTTCCCGCAATCACTTAAGACTGTTCAGACTATACCTGTAATACAGCAGCCTAATCTCCTGGGCTGCTCAGCTCTCTTGCTCTTACACACTTTCTTAATACACTCTGCTCCCTCATGCTCCTAATTGCTTATGTATTGTTAGCACTTCTCCTATGCCAACCCCAACCTTTAGCACATACTTGCAATTTAACTGTACTATGTTTGCACTTGTTAGCTCATTTGTAGTAGGTATGCTTATTGTAGTATTGATTGTCCTACTTTTGCACTTTTGTAATGATTAAAACACTTCGACCTGGATAAGGGTGTCTACTAATAAATACATAATAATCACAGTGACTTGTTTGTCTTGAATCTGAGCTCTGTGACAACTTGTTGCGTTGGGTGCTTTACCGAACGAAAACTAATCGATTGCACCGATGCAGCTGAGCCATGTGCAGTGTAACACAACAGTGAGACAGAGAGAAGCTCACCGTGGGTGGACTGACACCAGACAACACTTCCTGGAGAGTCTTAACTTCCACCTCGGAATCTGGTAAACAGAAGTATGGAAGAATAATAATAATACACATTTATACTGGTATGCACAGGGAATTTAGCAGCAGGTGGATTTCTTAAAATAAATAAGTAATAAGGAAAAGGAAAATAAAAAATGTCAAGGCCAGGTAAATTCTCAAATGGGTGGCAGCAATTCAAAAAACAACCTGCAGAGGGACCTCCTACACAACAACAACAAAAACCTTGGAGGAAATTAATACTCATTAATACTTACACATTATTTTTGTAAAAAAATATTCTTTAGAATAAGCAAGTCTATATAAATCATCCAAAGCACATTTAGAAGCAGGAGATAAAATGGTGAGCCTGTGTAGCCACAAGTGACTAGATACATGAATAAAATAAAATATGCAATTGCCGCGTGGCGAAGATAGTTTATTACAACCCTAATATCAATCTTGAAAAGCAACTGAAAATGTGTACACTTCACGTTTCTATGGGCGCAGACATTTTTCTGGAAGCAGGAAACAATGCGCTTCTTTTGAGAGTTCCACTAGCCTGAGTTTGTAATAACAGCTGTTAAAATGGTACATTTTGCATACGTTTGATATACAGCTCTGGAAAAAATTAAGAGACCACTGCAGATTTTTCTTAAATCAGCATCTCTACATGTATGGCAGTCCTTCCATTCCATTCATATTTCTATTTGGAATTTGGGAGAAATGTTGACAGTAGTTTATAGAATAAAACAAAAATGTTCATTTTACCCAAACGCATACCTATAAATAGTAAAACCAGACAAACTGATAATTGTGCAGTGGTCTCAATTTTTCCCAGAGCTGTATGTTTGTATGATAGTTATGTAGATGTTATGTGCACATGTAGCTTAATCTGTATGACCAATCGAATATCTAGTTATTTTTATGGTGCTGGGGACAATGATTTGATGTTCTGGAAATTGATACATTGTATACATCAGGGTTCCCACACCTTCTTAAACATCAAATTCAAGGACTTTTCAAGGACTTTCCATGCCCAATTCCCTCAAATTCAAGGACTCAACACGGCATAGTTTGAGACACATTACATTTTTTATATTGAGAACTAGCAGGCTTTACAGCTCACAGACAACAATTAAAAAGAGAGAGGCTTGAACGTGTAAGTAAAAAAAAAATTCAAAAGAATTTAAATTTCTATTCTTGCAGAAAATATATAAATTCAAGCACTTTCAATGACCCATGTCTATTTATGTCTATTTTCAAAAATGTTCAAGGCCTTGATTTTTTTCTCTCAAATTCACAAACTTTCAAGGATTTTAAGGACCCGTGGGAACCCTGATACACAGAAGATTCCATGTTACCATAGGGGTATTAGTTCTAGTAAAATTTCTCAAGTTAATTAAACAAAAAATGTTTTTTTCTAGGAACTGGCCGTTCACACAAATAGCACCTCACCTGTGCGTTCTGCCGGTCTTGGGGGGGATGCCGCAGCTGTGTGTTTGTCTTTTCCAGACCCCATGTGGGAGGGTGGGGGGTGGTGTGTGGGTGTCTTGGAATGGCCATTGTGTGGCGAGGGGGCGGGGGAGGAGGAGGGGGAGAGGTGGGCCCGCTCCTTCAGCCGCTTGCGCAGGTGCTCTGGTACCGTCCCGCTGTGCTCATCCCGCAGGAGTACAGCTACATGACCTGCCAGCACTGCCTCTGAGAGAGAGCGAGAGAGAGAGAGAGAGAGAGGAGGGAGGGAAAGACCAGACCAGAGAACACCACAACCAACCATTATTGTATTTATTCTGTTCTCTTTACTGCATCTGTAAAGGTTTTGGCAACACTTGTGTAAACTTGTCATATCAATAAAGCTAATTTTGAAACTGAATTGAAAGACTGACAGACAGAGACACAGAGAGGACAGAGACGGGGTTCGAGGGATGACTGCAGTGCAGACTCACCCTGCTCTCTGTAGATCTGCGGCAGGTGGCGGGGTGGCATGATGAAGTGGGAGGGCAGCTCTCCAGTGGTGGGCACGGGGGGGCGGTACACATGGTGATGGTGCAGCATGGCTGGGTGGGGGTGCAGGTAGGGTGGCGGCACATGGGAGGGTGGGGGGCCCATGGAGTGGTGAAACTCTGCAGAGTGGGGCAGCACCACCACTTTTCTCATGCCGTTTTCCTCCACCACCTGCATGGGGGGTAGACAGGAGCAGAGTCAGGGGCAGGGAGGGCAGAGACCAGCTGAGGCCAGTTCCCTCCCTTGTCCAGTCCCCTATAAAGCAGCTTCACCGTAAAATCACCACGGGGGGGTCTCACATGGTGATGAAATTTGATTGTGTTTTTTCCATTCTGATTGTTTAGTCTAGTTTTGGGGGGCTCAATGGAATTCGATTCCTCTGATTCTCAAACAGCCACAGAGAGAGTCTCCCATCCCCTGAAACACTGATCCTTCAAGAACTTATGCACTTTTCATAGTGATAGCTGATGAATATTATCAATATTTCTTTCACAGCAGACGCCTGAACCCAGGATGACTTCCAGAATCTCACAGGTACATGCATGTCAGGATGACACATATACACACCTGACACATCACAGAGCACGGAAATATACCAGACAACTTACTGCGGAGACCAGACAGGAAAAGACATTTAAGACACACAAATGCCAGGGCTGGGGACAGACCCTTACCTGAGACATGTATCCAGGGGGCACGAAGATGGGGGGCATAGAGCCATTGGGAGACACCATGGGCACATGGGCAGGACCTAAAGGAAACAGAGATGGAGAGAGGGAGAGGCGGAGGTATGTTATGTTATTGTACATATTTGTGAAAATATTATATATATTCTTTTACTCCTCATGTCTGGTATTTTTTTAATTCAAATTCTTTGCAAAATACATAAATAACAGGAGACAAACAGAAGCCCACTGACCCCATACACTCGGCAAGCAGAGCTCTGGTAGGGAGGGAGGAAAGAAGAGGGAGGGAACAGACAGAGCTCACCTGGGATGCACTGGATGTGTCCGTCCTCGGTCCGGATAGTGAATGTCTCACCAGGGTTCACCTGCACCAGGATCACCTGCAGAGAGCAGAGCAGGAGGGAGGAGGAGCCGGTTACAAGACTGAGGACAAACTCCAATTTTTAAGCAAACCAGGCAGTCAGTTAATCTGTCTCAACAGTCACTGCATTACTCAGCACCAGCAGGCTATATATCTATATATAATTTGTTTTTAAATAAATACATACCTAAATAAATAAATACATTTTACAGCAAAAGACACAATCAAACACGTGCACACTCCTCTGATCTAGCCCCCCACACCGCCTGTCTGTGAGCTTCAGGGTCAAGCTGGAAAACACACACAACACGCTTCCCCCCCTCCCCCTCGAGGTCACGACCTGCCTCACACCTCCAACATCCGCAAAGCACACAGGGGAACAGGGGCAGAAGTGGGGGGGCAACTGGATTAAACAGCAACTGCACAGCTTGAATTGGTGTCAGATATATATTTGTTCTTAGATGATTACACGCAACAGTTTAAGAGACTAAATGTTATCTCCCGAAACTACACGTTCTTATTTCAAAATGTTTTCTAAGGGAAGTTACATCCTTTTGTATTCAACTTCTGTGGAGTCTAAGGCAAGGGGAGCGAGGGACTGTAAGTTACAGTACAGCTCCCTTAGGGAAGCCCAAACAACACACACACACACACACACACACACACACACACACACACACACACGCACACACACACACGCACACACACACACACGCGCGCTGTCAGTGTGAGTGTGCGACTGTGTGTTAGGGAGTATATGTTTGTTTGTGTTAGTGTGCAAGAGTAAGAGAGTGCAAGTGTGACTTGTGAGAGTGAATGCGACTGTCTGTGTGATTGATTGTGAGAGTGTGTGTGTGTGTGTGTGTGTGTGTGTGTGGATGAGTGGGGGCAGGGCAGCAGTATGTGAGGAATGCTGGGAGACAGACAGCCAGATAGGGACAGAGCTATGCCAGGAATGTCTATTCAGGCCCCCACTGCCAGCCAATTTCTGGGAGCGAGACATGTAGGGGGGGGGGGGATTGTGGTGGATGTGGGTTTTATTTCCTTTTTTTTTTTAATCACAGTTCTTGTTTCCCGCCCTCCAACCACCAACCCCCCTGTTGGCGTTTTAGCCTGTTCCAGATGTATTAATCCTTCTCACACAGGCAGAGTGAAAACAATGCAAGGTTCTCCCCCCTGCAGCCTGCTTGTCATATCTTAATGTTCATTTCGGGACACTACCCACTGTCGGAGAGGCAAGGGGTTGCACTGAACCGCACAGCCCCTACCAGTACAGGTGTACAGAGAGACTATATACATGCTTCTGGGCTCTTACTCCGCCTGCAGCTAGTCCGGCTAATTGTTACGCAACACAGACAGCAGCTCGGCCCCTGGCGTGTTCAGGGCAAGGGAACAGTTTAACTATGATTCTGTAAATATTTTGTCTCGGCTGCAGGGTGTGTTTGGAGGCCACAGTCATACGTTTTTTTTTTTAAACACTGTTGGACAAAAACCGCCACCTCCGCCTCCTCATACCCCCTCCCCTCGCTGTGGCTGTGACACACATGGAAAAAGCCTCACTGACCAGCACATACACACAGACACTAGCACTCTCGCACTCACACTTTCCTCCTCTGGCCTAAAACAGCAGCAGAGAACACACAGGGTGCAGAGTATCCGACGCTTTCTGGGAAACTAAGCAGCAAGCGTCCGCAGTCGCCAACAACAGTTCTGTCGAGAAGGTCACGGCCGCAACAACTCGGTACCCTGACCCTTGACCTTTGACCTCGACCCGAAGCCTGAGTGGGGCTATTATGCAGCTCTGGATTTTTATTTTTAGGTTCATTAAGGAGATTAGGGGACACAGCTTACCTGCCCCTCCCACCCGGTACTGACCGTCACCCCTTCCCACACTACAGCACAGTCAACCCCTCCTGCTCACCTCCGGCTCGGCTTCTCCCTCTCTCCCTCTCTCTCCCTCCCTCCCTCTCTCCTAGTCATTACCTAGGTAACCCCTCAGACAATGTGTAGCCGCTCTGTCAGTCACACTCCCTGCCTGGGAGGGATTCAGAGATAACTCCCAGTCTTTAGTATCTAAAAAACCTGGGCAGACTAGTACATTTCCACCCATTATGTCAATAGCGGATTCAATTAGGCCAGCAGAATTAATCGGTTAGCATGTGCCTGCAGCAGCGTGGTAATGTGTGCATTTCTGCATGTCTCACTCTATATGAATGTGTACATATGCTTGAAGATACAAATATTAACCAACAAAAGATTGTGTATGAAATTTAGGGAAGGGGTTGAGATCTGGGATGAAGAGAATTGCTATGCGGTTGGGGGGAGGAGCAGGGGGTTTATAGGTGTGTGTGTGTGTGTTAGAGAGAAAAGGTCAGTGTATTTGTGTGTGCGACTGTGTTAGATGTGGGAAATAGAAAAAACCCAGACAGGAAACACAAAACAAGCCAGCAGACAGCAGGGGTTTTAGGACTCTGTCGGGACTCTGTCAGGATGGTCCCCCTAAATCAGAACTCACACTTAATAACAAGGTCTACAACCTTTTTCTTCTCTCCCTCACCCTTGTGCACCTGAACGGGTGAAAGACGACACGGACAGGAAAGAGATGGCACTCTGAACTATGCATGCCATGATCACGTTCATGTCCGATCCCACTTCCATGGCCTGGCTGTCCTCCATACAGAACAGCGCGAGCTCTAGATGGTTTCCCAGACCCAGCGTAAGGAAATCAATGGAGCTCAGCTGCTGGGACCGGAAAGCCAGCGGAGCCAGTTCCCTGGAGAGAGGCACAGCACAGCCGCCACTGCTGCCCACCAGGACAATAACCTTGTGCTCATTCCTGAGGGGACACGCTGCTCTGTGAGTGGAATTAGTGTGTGTGAGTGTGTCTATGTCAGGACACTGGGAGCCAAGGGCATTGGCAGCCGGCCGTCTGGCAGCCATCACAGAGCAGCACCCTGCCCCAGCACACTGGCACAGCCTTGCCACTCATACGCTCTCTCCCTCTCCCCATGTAGTCATAGCTTCTCTCCTTCCTTCCCCTTCCACCTCTCCTTTTCTCTCTCCTCCCTGTATTTATTGTCTCTTCTGGTCTTTCTCTCCCTGTTTTGCTCTTATTTGTTTTTTCTTTGCCCCCCTCGCTTTCTGCCTCTCCCTCTCTCCCCCTCTCTTCATTCACTCTTTTAGGTTCTCATACATTCTCCCTTCATCGGGCTTCTCCCTCTGTCCCTCCCTCTCTCAGTCTCTCCCTCCCCCTATCTCTCTCTATATCTCACTGTTATTCCGGATGTGTACACTTCCAGTCCCCCCCCCCTCCTGCTGTTGCTGTTACTGGAAGTGTCGCAGGCAGTGTCTGTCAGGAATGTTCACAGTGAACTCAGCAGAGGAGGCCAGGCTAGGGGGGGGGGGGTGTAGTTTGTGAAGCTTCAACAACTTTGTGAATTAGCCTTTCCCCCTCCCCACCACCAACCCCCTTCCCAAAAGGAGCCCCACTGGACAGGGGGGGAGCAGAAGTTTCCCAGCAGCCAAGATCTGCACTGTGGAAGCACACAGGGAACAAACCAAGGGAGCACTAAGGGAGAGTGTGTGTGCATGCGTGAGCGTGTGTGTGCGTGCGTATGCGTGCGCATGTCATAGCGTGTATGTGTGTGCATGAGTGAGAGAGTGTGAGAGCGAGAGAGTGTGTGTGTGAGAGAGAGGGAGTAGTTGTGTGAGTGTGTGTGTGTGTGTGTGTGAGAGAGAGAGAGAAGGTGTGTGTGTGAGAGAGAGAGGTGTGTGTGTGTGTGTATATGTGTGTGTGTGTGTGTGTGTGTGTGTGTGTGTGTGTGTGTGTGTGAGAGAGAGAGAGACTGTGTGTGTGCTTGTTTTATTTCCAGGATTTTGCAATACAGGATGGAAGTGCTCCAGCAGGACATGAGAGGAGGTGCTGTTACCAGAACCATCACTGTTGACTTTTTTTTTTCTTTTTCTGGAAAGGAGGATCAGCCGGAGAAGGATGGGATACACAGTGCTTAACTGCGCAGCTTGTTTATCCTCCTTTTTTCCTTTTCTCTCTCTCACTCTCTCTGCTCCCAGCTGTGTTAGTTCTATAGAACAGGACTTTCCTCTATTTGCCTGGGAGACCCCGATTGATTTCGATAAAGCTCTCCTGCCCCCCTCCTCTCTTTCTAGGCTCTGTTGCATGTGAGGCAAGTAATATAATCACAGCTGCTTACTGAGAAATACATTTAAAAAAACGACAACTCATCGAACTAACCAAAAAAACAACCAGTGTCATTTTTAAGATCTGAAAACTATCTTAAATCCCCACAGTTGCAAGCCTAGCATTTACACACAGAGTGACACTGGGTAACTTGTCCTTGCCAGTGAACTCTGGACGTCCCTTGGCTGGGGCGCAGAAGGCTGCTCCCTGGCACACAAAAAATGTGAACCCCCTTAAGCACATCTTTGCTCCCCCTCTCTGTCTCCATCTCTCTCCTCTTTCCTTGCATCGGTAGCATTTGATCCTGGCAGTGTAAACGCACCTATTGTTTCAGGTGTAACTGCGTACATTTCACAACCTGCCTGGCAAACATATGCATGTTGGCCCATTCTTCCTTTCTCCCATCGTGCTACCAGCCTCACCTCCCTCAACACAAACACACATCTGTCTCTTACAGCCCTCGATCCCCCTCCCCTCACCTGCTGCACACTCTCCCTACTGAGCATGTGTGGGAGAAGCGGGTGTTCAGTCAGCATGGGTGGAGCCTCCACACAGTGGGGCTGGTCTGCCATCATGACTGGAGAGAGCATTCATCTACAGCAGTTCCTGTGGAGAGAGTGAGAGAGAGAACTAATGAGAGAGGAGAAAGAGGACAGAGGGAGAGAACCTGAGCGAGAGAGGAATGCATCAGGAAGCAGTGTAAGAGACGGGCAGAGACATATAGGTGACAAGATTGAGGGGGAGGCGGGGAAAGCGAGTCTGTGACTTAGGGCCCCCCACCGATTATATTAAAACAAGCACCCCCATGACATATATGTATGTCTGCAACGCAACACAGCTCTAAGCACAAAAGGGAGCACCTGGCACTGAGGGGCTGGGGGGCTGGGGGGCATTAGTGGGCTGTTTCTGTGTTCCAAGATTTCAGCATCACCAGGGCAGATCAGCTGGCAGCTCTGCTCTCTCCCCATCTGGATTAAATGAGGCCCATTGCTCCACCCGACATACCACCCTGCTCAGTAAACAGGAAATACGCATTTGTCTCCCTGTCCACACATGCACGCCCACACACACACACACAAGCACACATTAGCACAACCATCACAGAACCTTCTCTCCTGCTTCCTCTGTCAGCTGTGTCCATCCTTGTTTTTTTCTGCATGCATTTCTCTACCTGTTTGCATTGTGTGTGTGTGTGTGTGTGTGTGTGTGCGTGCGTGCGTGCGTGTGTGCGTGCGTTTGTGCGTGACTGTCTGTCTATTTGTCAATCCGGGTGTATGTGTGTCCAGTTGCCTGTTTGCCTGTGTGCACATCCACGCCTTTCTCCTTGTGCACCTGTTCGTCTCTCAGATTAATTTCCCAGATAAAGCAGGGCCGAGAAACATGTGATCCAAGGAGGAAGGGAAGGATGGCGCTGTCAGCGTGCTCCTGCATAACTGAGCAGAAGCCTATGCACTGATCGATTGCTGCGATTTGGAATAATGCACACTGCTTATTCAGATGGTTGATGGGAGAGGGCCAGGGGCTGCCCTGTGGTGCCTGAGTGAAAGAAAAGAAACCAAAAATAACTGCTGCCTAAACTTGTCCTCTTGTCACTGGTGTAGTTTGTCCATAAAAGGAGGAGTGAGACTGTACCTGGGTGTGTGTGCATACCCCCTATGCTGCACACTATGGAAAACATCTTCACAATCAGTCACTCCCAGACCCCACCTCCACTCCCCAACACTCTCATACAATGGCTCTTTGGCATAGGCCAAAGCACAAGCTGCCGGCAGCCAGCACAGTGAGGGGCTGCAACTCACACAGATTCTCATTCTCAATCGGTGGCATGATACTCCACACACAGCATGCCTCACACAGCCCTGCACACTAAACTACACACATAGCCATTGCACACTTAGCCCTGTACATGTACAGCCCTGCACACACACATACACAGAACTCCACACGCTGCCCTGCACACTAAACTGCACACATACCATGCCACACACAGCCCTGGCAGACCACTCCACTTTCCTTCCACTGTGCCAGCGCAACACCTCTTCTGCCCAGGGCAAAGGGGAAGGAAGACCAGTGCAGAATACACAAAAAAAACAAAGAAAAAGACTGAAAAAATAATCTGAGAAATTAACACAATTTAAGAATAAAACACAAGGAGAGGTCCTATGGACTCCATGCATCACTTTCCCCTTTTCCCTCCCCCTCCCCCTCTCCCAGCTTCTCTCTGAGTCTGCTCTCTGTACTGACCTCACTAGTGTCCACACCCACACAGTGCTGATGCTGGGCTACTGAACACTGACTGCTCCTCTCACACTGACCGCCCTACTGTATAAGCTAACAATGACAGTGTAGCTCAAGGGAGAAAAAGCACCCCCTACAGAACAGTTCTGAGGCTAGTCTCCAGGCTGGTGAAGGATCTGACATGTGCGCGCGCGCACACACTCACACACACACACACACAAACACACAAACACACACACAAACACACAAACACACACACACACACACACACACAAACACGCACGGTGCCCACAGAACAGTGCTTTAGCATCTGACCACATGAAGACAAGCAAAGAGATGCTCATCAGGGTGAAATGTCAGGTGGTGGAATCATTAGTGTCATGAAACTAGAGGGGCTGGGGGGAGGGCAAGGAAAACTCTCTACAACCAATCTCTCTGTCTGCTGTTCAATCAGAACCCCTTGGGTCCAGTTTGAGCTGCAGAGATGACAAAATAGCAGACAAAATAAATTGCACAGGCACGCAGTAAGACAGGAGTGCTACATGTCTAAATAATGGTAAACTTTAATTATTATAATTATCATTATTCAAAAGATTTCAGTCTTGGTGAACCAGGTTAGTGTAGTAAGGCTGCACTGCTGAAAATCAACAGAAAGGTTAAATGTCCTCCCTATTGAATACAAACAATTACATAATAATGAAAATACTAAATTAAATAAAGAATTTCAAATTCTGCCTCCTACGTCCATGGCACAGAGAGGATACCAACTACAAACAAAAACAAATGAACAGGCAGGTCTTTATTTAAACACACAGAGGAAGCCCTGCGTCTATTTTGCCAGGGAGGGAGTGCAGAGAGGACGTGACTAAGCAGGGCTTCCGCCTAGGAAGGGAAAAGTAAGGTAGTCTCTTATTAGGAACATGACATCAAGTTCTCATGACACAGTCACGAAATGAAAGATCCAAAAAAGGGAGAGAAAAAGGAGAGGAAAGAAAAGAAAGGAGAAGGATGCATGTCACTCTGCCTGTGAGGCCACTGCAGTATTAACAGCAACAGCCCCCACCTACCCTCAAACACCCTCCTGTGGTGGAAAACACACAACAGCAAAGGATGTGAAAATGACATGAAGCTTTCAATGTAAACCCACCCTGCACTCACACTCACACTCACTCTCTCTCTCTCTCTCTCTCTCTCTCTCTCTCTCTCTGTCCTGCGTTTGGGCAGCTCTTGTCATTTGTTAGCTTAGAGCTAAGAGGTCTTGAACGTACTGTCCTGCACACACACTCATGCACAGTGCACTACACACATACAGACCAACACACACACTGAAATGTTTTCCATATTCAAATAATATCCTTAATTGTTTTTGAGTATTCAAATATTCAAATTTGAGCATGCGCGGTGTTGGTGCTAGCGGTTCCGTATACACACAGTGGGGAAATAGGACTGTATCTAGGCTGGCACGGTGACTGGCACTAAGGGTAGCTGCTGCGGGCCAACCATGCCCTACATCTGAATGGGCCCAGGCTTCACACAGCTGGTGGGCCTGAGTCTACCCTGTCTGCCAGGGGAAGTCTCTCATAGCGGAAAGCCGGAGACGGATAGCAATTCTGCTAGTGTGTCCGAGCCAGCCAGCAAGTCTGTTCCTGAACTGATGCCAGCATAGCTCACGCCTCCCCCCACCCACCACTACATGCCAGTCTGCCCCTTGTTTAAAAACATGGGTCTGTTTTCCTGATTGCATGGAACAACTTCAACAAAAGCAAACAAAACTAAAAAAAATGTATTGAAAAATTGAAAAATCAGACTCGTTATCAATTGAGTGTGTGACTCAACAGGCTGTCAGGCTGCTGTACGAAACTGTGCAGATGACGCCACCAGGAAGGTCACTGGTTGCGAATGCGAGTTGGATTTGCTGAATCCTGCCTGCCATCCCTGTACTGTAGGACTTTGACTACACTGACCTTCTGCCACCACAGAACACCAACTTCCACCCTACAGGCCAAGAGCAAAAAAACTAAAAACAAATAAATGAAATGAAACCAAACAAGGAAATAAAATCAATAGATAAGTAGTAAATACACAAACAGTCTCTCTCTGTGGCTTCTCTGGCCCCTCCTGAAGGCAAAACCACAGCTTCCTTTCACAGGGCTGTTTCAATCACTCTATGAACCCCTCTGTGGCACACCTGCTTACACCACCTGAGAAGGATATGCAGGGGGTCAGCGCCCTGCAACAGGGTCCTGAGAAAGCTCTGCCCGGCACCCACTACTTTGTATTGTTACCCCGCTGCCAGGCACAGCAGTTGCCTGGTTCCCTTAGGTCAACACACAGTTCCTACACCTTAATCTTGAATGCTGGTCCTTCTATTTTTAACACACCTTATCAATGCACTCACAGGATTTCCTCTTACTGAGCGTTTTCTTAAGAGCTGTGCACTGCAAGCCACAAAGAGGGCTGCCGTCACTGTTCAGCTACCAAAAGCACAAATCAAAATTTTAATTGCTGTTCCTTGATACAGGACATCAGGGAAGGCCTGTTCACACAGTCGGGCAGTACCACGGCTTTGTGTCTGTACTGCAGCAGTGCAGTCCAGTGAAGCATTTCCATCTCAGTTTAACACACCTCTGTGAAGCAGCAGGGAAACACACAAATGGAGGCATTCTTCATTTTTGCTGGAGGAGATATGACTGAGCGATCTCCTTGTTCCTTGTGGAGAAAATTCTCCTGCTGACTCAGCACCACACAGCACACTGGCGGCTTTGTGAGCACAGTGCCGAGCAAACGGAGAGTTCAGAGGCAGCCAGAGGGCCTTGGTCGGAAAATATCTCCATAATAATAACACCAATAAAAATAAATGAATAAATAACATTAAATTATACGTTTTTTTAAACCCCCCAGTCCTCCTTTGTGCTTTCTAATAGTAACCTGTGTTACATCGGTTACACGACTATACAGCCAATCAAAGAGCCTGTCTGCAGGGACTAGGCTAGTCAGGTTCCTGCCAGTTGTGAACACAGTAAATGTGTAAATATGTGTATGTGTTTAAGAGAAAAAAATTGCTCCCCCCTTTAGTACACTACACAGTCACACTGGCAACTTCACTAGGAGTGTTTGTGTGTGTCCGAGAGAGAATGTGTGTGTGTGTGTGTGTGTGTGTGTAGGTCTGTCTGTGTGTGAGAATGTGTCTGTGTGTGTTAAGTGGGGACTGGAAAAAAAAGAGTTTACACAGGGCACTGGGCAAAGTGTCCCAACAATGTCCCAAAAATACTCTCACACACATCACTGTGTAAGATAAAAAGCAAGTGCTGTTTGACTGTTGACTGTAACTATGGTAACACTGTATGAATTTGCATTCTTTCCCGTTTCATTTGTCACCCTCTTTCTTCAATTGAGAAACCGTATTTTGAAACCACAGTTATGCATTACAAGGGAGGTAACAGGTACATGAATCAGTGTTCCTAGAAGTTCCCTTCATCATTATTATTAGTAGTATTGTGGGGAAAAGCTGCAGAGGTAATGACTATTATTTGGATTCCTTCAAGACAGCGCTGAATTAAGTGCTGGCAGTGCATTAGGTCCTGGGAAACCAAAACGAGTGAGAATGGTTCGTTTCACAATCTTGTGCGGGTTCTTCTGATCTAAAATGCTCAGAAATGCCTCATGTTTAACAATGTAGGCAGATTAATAGTATGATTTTTTAATTTTATTTTTGCACTTGGTCTGGCTGTAAATATAGACGAAATGTGAAGAATCACAGCAGCGTTTGTTGCCACCCCCATCTCGCTAACGCTCCTGGTGGGATGGCTGCCTAAGACCTAGGAGACACTAAGGGGTCAGGGGAAGGTTCTGTTTACAATGCCCTGGTCACCTGCTATTAAGGGACAATGGGCAGTGTGTGTGGTCTTTCAGGGGCACAGCCAGAGACAGAGAGATGCACAGAGGGACAGACACACAGACTCTACAGCACTTTCAGCCCCAGACAACAAAACCTCTACACAACTTTACCAAGTGGGACAAACAGTGACTAATGCCGCACGGAGGCGAACTCCAATAGCTAATCTTAAGGTTGCGTCATCAAAAGGAACGCAGACTTCCCCACCAAAGGGGCAGCACACGCACGGTGACGTCACCATGAGGTAACACGAATGCACAGTCCTTCGGATTGTTCACCACAAGACACTCGCTGTTACAAAATGTCCTGCACTTCGATTGCTGTGCGTTCAAAGCCGCACAAATGACAGGATATGATATCAGCTTCAAATTGTGCATTCTCTCTTTTTTTCCCTTCTTCCTACTTTTCCCTGCGCAAATGACATCCCTCTCCTCTAGGCGACGTCAGTGCGGCGTACAACGGTGGGGATGGAGTAGACGTGGCATGCACAAGAGCAGCCCCAAACATGACTGAATCATGTGTGCACAAATACTGCTTACTTTTAAAACTATTCCTCGCGTTATTCTTATCCATGACCTGAACAATGGTCGACCCTTATGAAACTATACTGCACTGACAGCATCTGGAAAAAGTTTGTGTCGAGATTTTTGTATATTACTGCTTACTAACGAGAGAAAGTTTTCAGTGCAGTATAAATATAGCCACGACTACACTGTGTATTATTCATAATAACCATCATCATCATCATCATCATCATCATCATGGTATTTATAATCTCGTTTCCTCGAAGTCTAGATCAAATACTTGCCCCTGTGCCCACCGTGCCAGCAATACGAGACAGTAACACTATTTATTACACTCAGAAAATGCTGAGAAGTCTAAACAAACCAACAAACGAATCAAAATGAATATATCCATATACCGTATAAAGCACGCATTTGTCAAATACGAAACGTGTATCCCAGGCTCATCGATCAGCACCACGACACCACTATTCACGACCATCTCCATCCCACTGCAGGGGACGTAACCACGCCGCTCCCACACAGCACACACGGGACATCAACCCACATCAGATCAATCTGATTATATCAACAATAATCAAACCATGAGTAAATCAGTGATTACCGCAGTCTCTCCCGCCGGAGTGGACGACCTGACCCGCTGCAGTTCAGGGGTAGCGGCGCTCAGTCTCGATGCTGGCCGGGCGTCGCGTAATCCTGGTTTGAAATGGTTATTAATACTGATGATGATTTTATTTCATTATGTGTGTGTGTTGCTGGTTATGTCGCCTTCGTCCGCTGCCTCCCCAGTTCCTGATCCTACGCCGGACTGAGACTCAGACTGCCCAACCGCACCGCCATCAGCGTACCAACAGCACATGCGCAGTAACCACTACCACCAACACGCACACGCACACTCAGTCTCTCTCATGCAAGTCTGCAATGAGAGGCTGCCAGAGGAGTGACTCTTCCACGCCAGGGATAAACCATATGAAATACCCCGACTGTGGCCCTGCTTTGCTGTTTATATTCAATGTGGGAAGCAGTACCACAGTACTGTACCAAGTCCAGCTATATCACATTTTCAGTATAGACATTATGATGATGATGATGATTGTGGATTTAGTAACTGCATCATTCGGATCATTACCAGGGTGCTATTTTACAGTCATAGCAAGCCGCTGTAATGACAGGTGCATCTGTATTGCTATTTATGTAGAAAGCAGAGGCAGTAATCTCACGGTGTGGTAACTAACAGCAGTTGCCTATCCAGACGGTCACAGTGCCAGGCCCAGCTATGGCTGCAACACAGTGTGACAGGTTGGTTTTGGTGATAGATAGATAGATAAACATCTATTACTGCTTTTGCTTACGTGACCAACAGTCTGGTGCATGTTTAATGTGGATGGACAAAACAATGACCTTATAAAATGATAATAACTAGAATTTAAGTATGTGTAGATACTTTGTCTACATGTGACGTACTTTTTGCTTGATGTATTATTGGTTATGTATTATTTTTATGGCCCGTTTCCAGCTCCTTGTGGTTGGGAGGGGGGGTAATAGACCTATTGGAGGGGCTACCAATTAACCACCTTTGTACAATTTGTATTGTATTAAACTAGACGTATAGGTAGATCAAAAACAAATTTTAATATGTACTCAGGTATGTCTACATTCCATGTTCCTGTGTTCTACATATGCACATAATTTGGGATGGAGTTTTTTTTTTTTAATCTTTTATGTTTTTTCCTGATCTACTTTTCATTCCTTTACACTTAAACTGCCTTTCCATTCATTTTATTTAAACAATTATACAGATCTATACAAACTTCCTTTGCACTTAACAAAAGTAATAAAAAATAAATAAGTTAAGCATTGGAATACAATTGAGTGCTCCGTCGTAAAGCGAGAGCATAAGTTTCCTATTTTTGGACTTGAGAACTCCTTCAAAAAGTCCTCCACATTTAGGCTTATAGTGATGACTTTTTTGTGTGGCAAAATAAAGTCTTTCATGAAGCATGGTTCAGGTGAGTACTCATGATAGAGTGGAGAAGGCATTGTCATATGAAGATGTGGAGACACCAATTATTAAAGTGATACATACTTATGCAGCAGTGGAAATGCATCTGTATTGATTATCAGAGCTTTATTGATTGACACAGGTCCTCATTGCACCCAGGGCAGTACTGATACACAGTGCAGCACTGCCCGAGGGAGCTGTGATTACGGAGAGTGGGGACTTGTGGGACTCAAAAGCACAGCATACACACAACACACACACAGTCACACAACACACTCACACCCGATTACAGTGCAGGTGACCCAGTCTGTGCAGAGAGCCCACAGGCAGGTGGGACAGTGACAGCAGCCCGTGTGTTACTTGAAGGAGCCTCACAATCACAGGCCTGTTCTCCACCCTGCCTGTCTTGACACTGTGAGCACTGCCGCCTAGTGTCACAACCATGGAACTGCAGACTGTGGAAACCATAGGGAAATATTCAGGTAGGTCCCAGTATTATCAGTCTGCACATGAGAACATGCAGTCTTCATCTCATGCAAGATCTTAATCATTATTATTCTATTATTATTACTGTTCTGATAAACACTACCTCCTACAGTAAAATTCCAGTTCTTATTACTGCTGGATCAGGATGTTTGTATTCCCCCTAAATTTAAACATTGATAGAAGTGGCCAGGAAGGGTGAGGCACCGGGGGTGTGGAGTGGGGAGGCAGCGGGGGCGTGGTGGGGCAAGGTGGTGGGGGTGTGATGGCATGGTGGGACGAGGTGGGGTGGTGGGGCGAGACAGCGGGGGCTTGGTGGGATGAGGCGGCGGGGGCGTGGTGGGGCAAGGTGACGTGGTGGGGCGAGGCAGCTGGGGCACGAGGCAGCGGGAGCGTGGTGGGGCGAGCGAGAGTGAGGTGGCATGGTGGGGTGAGGCAGCAGGGGCGTAGTGGGGCAAAGTTGCGTGGGGGAGAGGTGGCAGGGGTGTGGTGGGGCGAGGTGTTGGGAGGAGTTCCCCGCTACTACCAGTCCTGAGACAGATCCTTCAGTCTATCCATGTCTTGCGTCCGTGCAGGTCAGCCCAGTGTCACTGCCCTGCATTACTTTGCTGATGTAAACTCAGATTGACTTGGTAGCTAGATAGCTAATAATGTCAGTAGAGGGAAGAATTATTTAACCTGTATCCAATAGCTGGCAAGCATTAACCGCACGGTGCACACTGAATGACACACTTGAGAAATGCAAAAAATATTTTATTAGACAATGTCAAGTTTCCATTGAGCCAGACTTGTGGCCCCCCCTGGAGACCAAGGCCCTGAACTGCAGCCCATGTAGCCCAGTGGGTTAACCTGCCCCTTAATGAGACATTTTTGGTAGGGGGTGAATATTTTTGCAAGACACTGTATGAATGTGTCTATATATTTTGCGTTTCAATTCACCCCCTACCAAAACTGACAATTTTTGATGGTTTTGATGCAGGACAGTGCCCTGTCTAGATGGCAAATATATTCTATTTCCATTACTGTTACAGCATGATTGTGTAAATCATGTGCAATTTGTAGCTCTTTGTTTTTGTAAAGAAACCTAATTGTCTTTATGTTGGGGTCTAGGGTTTAAGTAGTGTAAAGCTGCCACCACCTTTTATGTACCAGGGAGGTCTGGTTTAGTTATTCTGGAAGCAGTTAAAACATACACACAACAACCAAATAAACATCCAAACTATTTTTATTTCTTTACTCCTTACGGTGCTTACCTATTCACATTCAATGAGGGAGGAGCTCCCAAGCTAACACGCAATAAATATAGACATAAGAACTGCAGTGAAAACCATGCTTTCAGGCAATCTAAAACCAATAAAATACATGACATAATACAAATGCAGGTTTCGTGGCAGTACGCCTCCCATGTTGTTCGGGTGCATTGAATTTGGATTCACTCTCCTCTTTAACAGCCCATCCTCTATAAACATTTCCCCCCCAAACAGTCAGATACTTCCTTAAGTAAGGATGTTCTCCCAACTCTAACCTCCATTCCTGCCCTTTTACCTTCCATCTCATAAATTCCTGCACCTCAGTGTTCCTCTGCCGTTCTTGTTCTAAATTCCAAGCCCTTTCTTCCCCTATGACCCCACCTTCACAGCCAGAGCTTCATCTGAGTTGTTGTGCAGAGCTGAAGGACGTTGTGATCCGCATTGTCATGAAGCTGCTCTGGATGATTAATACGTTTATATTGAAATGGGGCAAGCCGTTCTAAACACCGACCTTCAGGTTGACTGAAATTATGCAACCAATGTAAATTCATGGCCTAATATATAGTAACGAAAATGCTCACAAAACACAACTACTGCCAACAACTCCTTTTTAGTAGTTGTGTAATTCTTCTCCTGTTTAGTCAGTCCCCAGCTGGCATATACAACCACTCTCTCCCTGGGCCCATGCACTTGTGACAAAACTGCTCCAATGCCTTCATCACAGGCATCAGTATCACTAACAAACTCACACTTTGGGTCAAGGTAGGCTAAAATGGCATTCTTCTGTCCATTTACATTTGACACCCAATCTATGAAGTGGCCGAGCAATGTCAGAAAAATGTATTACAAAGTGCCAGTTAGAGACCAAACCTACAAAACTTCTCACTTCAGTTAGTCTTAGGCACTGGTTTCACAGCCTCCACCTTTGTTGGATCCGTAGCTACTCCCTCCTGGGTAACAATGTGGCCCAAGTACTTGTGTGGAGAACAATGCATGTTACAAGTCCCAGGCATAGGACAGCGTAAAAAGATCAGCCTGTGAAACAGGAGAAAAGATTAAATATGTCAGCGCTGGCTTCTTTGCAGTTACATGTTACTCAGCAGGATGAGGAAGTTCAAACTGCTTCCGCATGAGAGTGTTTGTGAGTGAAGCCAAATGTGTCACAGTCCCTACTGACAATAGGTATGTGAGTTTCAATGGGAAGTTCGTTGGATGACTCAAGTACTAAACCCTTGAATGAGACGAGCTTTAAAATATTACTTTCAAATAAAAGAAAACCACAAATAAACATTAAAATGTAACCATATTGTACATTTTGAGTGTGTCAGATGCACTTACTAGGCTTAACCTTTAAATTTGCTTGACCCAAACTTTCCAACACCTCGCCCAAATGAAATGGATGTTCCTCAAAAGTTCGACCAAATACGATTGTCATCTACGTAAACAAGACATTTGGTCCACTGTAAATCTGCCAATACCAACTGCATCAAATGCTGGAATGTGCTATGTGCATTACATAAGCCAAAAGGGAGCACATTAAACTCATATAGCCCCTCCCTGGTGACAAAGGCAGTCTTCTACCAATCGTGGGGAGCCACCTCAACCTACCAGTAACCACTGGCCAGGACTAAAGTTGAAAACCACTGAGCTGCAGTCAAATTATCCAGTGTATCATCCGAGGGAGGGGGTAAGCATCCTTTATAGTGACATAATTGAACCATCTGTAATCAACACAAAACCACAATTTCCCATATTGTTTTCGAACTAAAACCACTGGTGCTGCCCAATGGTCTTGTACCTGGCTAGGAAGACAAATACATTACAGTTTACTATCAGAAAATGGAAAGCAGACCTTTGTTTTTAGGAGGGGGAATTCTACAGAAGAGCCTTGGGGCCATGTGAATGAAAAAACAAATCTGAATTTTGACTTTAAAACTTGACTTTTCGAATTTTGAACTCGAAATTTGACTTTAAAACTAAATTTAAACTTTGAACCTTTCAAAATGTTGACACTACTGTGGTATTGCTTGTAAATGGCGACCTCACCTGAGCTGTACACCTTGTGGATCAATTACATTTAGAATCTGCCTGATTACCTTATCCTGTGTCACAATAACCCTCTTTGAATTGCACAACCACCGATAACCCTGGATCTGTCCAGATTTCTCACTTTCATTTTGTATAAACATCACTTGACCTTGACCTACTGTTTCTCCGGCAAACTCTCTTCAAAGTTCTGCAACTCATAATAACACCTTTTTGCACTTTGTATTGTGCTTATGTTTTGTAAGTCGCCCTAGATAAGGACGTCTGCCAAGAAATAAATAATAATAATAATAATAATAATAATAATAATAATAACATTGCCAAGATCTCCTTATTACTAAACACAATTAAAGTAGATTCTTAGATCTGTTATTTGAGGCATTTTGTAGAGTTTGAGGCCCAATGCACCCTCTTCACCTTTGCAATTGTTGGAGTGTCATGGTCCCTTAGCGCTCCCCCTCTATCCCCACTAGGGGTCACCATTTCCCTGCCTTCTCCCTGCTCTCATCACTCTGTCTATTAACATTCTGGTCACCCATGTGCACTCCTGTTCCACCCTCGGTTCCCATTCGCCCTGCACCTCCCTACCTGGTTTCTGTTCCTCTTTATAAGCCCCTCACTTCCCTCAGTCGGGGCGAAGTTTTGTGAGCCCTGTTCCTCCGAGCATCGACCACGACCACGACCACGACCACGACCACGACCACGACCACGACCACGACCACGACCACGACCACGACTCTGCTTAGCCTCTATTGTCCTGATCTGCCGGTACCCGACCCACGCCTGTCCGACCATCCCGCGATCCAGCACTGCATTTGGGTTCCCTGTTCCCGAGCCCCCGAGGTAACGTGACATGGAGCTACATCATTGGAGTTTTAACATGGGATGGGTATTCCAGCATGACAATGACCCAAAACACACAGCCAAGGCAACAAAGGAGTGGCTCAAGAAGAAGCACATTAAGGTCCTGGAGTGGCCTAGCCAGTCTCCAGACCTTAATCCCATAGAAAATCTGTGGAGGGAGCTGAAGGTTCGAGTTGCCAAACATCGGCCTCGAAACCTTAATGACTTGGAGAGGATCTGCAAAGAGGAGTGGGACAAAATCCCTCCTGAGATGTGTGCAAACCTGGTGGCCAACTACCACAAACGTCTGACCTCTGTGATTGCCAACAAGGGTTTTGCCACCAAGTACTAAGTCGAAGGGGTCAAATACTTATTTCCCTCATTAACATGCAAATCAATGTATAACTTTTTTGAAATGCGTTTTTCTGGATTTTGTTGTTGTTATTCTGTCTCTCACTGTTAAAATACACCTACCATTAAAATTATAGACTGATCATTTCTTTGTCAGTGGGCAAACGTACAAAATCAGCAGGGGATCAAATACTTTTTTCCCTCACTGTATAGGAAACCAAATGTGATTAATTCAAAAATGTAATTTTGACCTTTCTTCTAAGATCAAACTGCTGATTTCACCTAGAAGCAGGGATCAACTGACTACTGATTCTTAAAGAGCATCATGGGTTTCCTTAGGAAATAACTTTCACCTTTGACATCTTAAAGGCTGAACAATATTAATGATGGTGTGTTTTGGTGATTGCAGGTTTACAAAGGAGAATGTATAGGAACCCATGTATAATCTGTCAGAAAAGATGACTTGTGATATGTGATCTCTCTTTTAGGTGAAATGCAAAGCTGGCTAATAATAATAATTGACTATAATAATAATTATTTACAGAAAGCATACAGAGCTTGGGATCTTACATGGTCTTATAGGGTGCAGATAAGACCAAGGTATATGAGCGAGCATATGTCTATGAAACCATTAATGTTCAATGCTTACATTATTTTAGCCTTATATTTTCATGGGATTTTAAGTTGCAGTTGCAGTTTGCAGATATGAGCATGATGGAACACATTTATCAACAAGTGTATACTCTGTGGAAAAAGGTCCTTGTTTGTGTCCTTTGAGTCCTCCTTCATTTCAAAGGCAAACTGTGTAGTTCCTTAGAGACCATAGGTATGATGGTAGCACTCAAAATCAATTAAAACTACATCTACTGCAATGCTTGCATAGACCAGTTTCACATTCTTACACTGTGTGTTTTAGATAAAGCTTTTTAAAGTGATCTTCAAAGTGAAAGAAATCGCATTATACTGTGGCATACAGTAGATATTTTACATTTCACTTCAGCAGGACAGGTTTCATGCTCATCTTTTCAACTGGAGGCAACATTAAAAAGCTTTGTCTACATTATCCCCCTGTGTGTAGGGTCTTCTTGTCTCTGTAGTTTATTCCACTACACTGTTTCAGAGTTGTGAAGGTATAGTGCTGGTGCTGCTGTTCATTTCTGATTTGGTCTAGATCGGTTCAAATGAGCAGATCAGTGCTGACCTTTCTCTGTTCCACTGTCCACAATAGGGGATACACTATCACCTTGACTTCTCCATCTAGAGCTGGAGCAGCTGTGTGGAACTGCACTGGAGCCGCTCCGGGAGTAGAGCAGGGGGTCTCCATCTGCTCCGGAGTCAGCCTGGAGCTGGAGCTGAACCTCTGGAGCCACTCCAGAGCCAGAGCTAGAGCCAGCAAAGCCAGAGCACTGCCAACCCTAGTACAGTATACAGGAGGAACCCAGTAAGATACTCAACACAAGTAGATGGGAGAGGTCCGGGTTTGAGTCTCCACTTCCCCGTGCCCATAAAAACCCCAGAACTGTTACACTGGTGTCAGAAGTGGGATGTATGGAGCACTTCTGGCAAGAGAAAACTGACCCAGCGAAGCAATGGCGAGTAGCATCGACGATGATTGAAGCCGATGAGTTAAGGGAGCGCCTCCATCATCGCTTTGGGGAACGTCACGACGCAGCAGGAAGACATGGGGGAGAAGAAGTCGGAAGTTATCCCTTCTGGAATCTGACAGGGACACATATGAGAACCCGCCTCAGACTGCAGCCAACTTCGCTGTTGCCCCTCCCACCTACCACCCGCGGGAGACTGAGTCCCTTCCATGGGGAACGCTTCTTCTGCAGGCAGATGGCCGAACACCAGCGGGTCACAACAGAGAGACCAGGCCTGATGTCTACGCCACCCGGGAAGACTGGGCGGTACTTGTAGTTGACTATAATAATGATGTGCTGCCACTGTGGAAGGCGTGGTCATGTAGCTAGAGATTCCCACGCTTACATCAGCAACCGACAGGAAACCTCACTATCACCACCGCCACCATTACCACTTCTGGTCCGGGAGAAGCCAGAGTAGGTCAAGTGGGTCATGGCCACAGCATATACATTACCTGTGAAATAGAAAGGGACACTGTGAAAAGCTTTAATTGACAGTGGCGTAGAGCTGCTTCAATCGGGAGTGCTGCCGGAGACCACCGTCATTCCCCCTCCTGGTTTGGTGGCCACTACTCTAGCCCCTAGGTCTGTAACAGGACAGCGTTCCACCATGTGGGGCAAAAATTAACTACTGATTAAAATAGGCTCACAGACCTTGAAACATTACCTCTGGCTGGCAGATATTAAAGAAATATGTAATATAGGGGGGACCAGGAGCAAACCGGGGGGCTCTGGACCCCCACTTTGGGGACATGCCACAGTGAGCTCTCCACCCCCACCATAATCAACATCCTCTTCCTCTTCATTTTCATTGCCATCTCCCTTCCTTCACCCCTCTTCACCTTCCACAGGCAGCAGCCCATAATGTCTCTCCATTGCCACCTGCTGTTGAGGAGAATGGGGGTGGACTGTTGTCAGCAGGCGAAAACCCAGGCCTAGTCCACCAGCTGTACCTCCATGCCCGGAACCATGACTGGGGGCACCATGCTCACTACCGCAGAAGCAGATGGTAGCCAGGCCAGCATCCAGCAGCGATGCCATCACCAGGGGGCACAGCACTGGTAAACCCCAACAACCAGCAGCGTTCTTGCTGTACCAGGCGTGAAGTGACCCATTTTCAGTTAGTTATTTGTTTAAATACTAATTTGCATTAGTTATTTAATGTCTGACTAACAATACTAAAGAGAGACTCACCTTCGTCTTACTAACCGGTATTGTAGTCAACGTGTTTGTAATTTTGTGTAACGTTTTGTGTGTCATCATATGCAATTCCATGGTCTTTGATTTGGTCACGGAAGTGATTTGTCTTTGATTTGTTGATCTTGAGTGAATTTTAATTTTTCCCTTTTTGTATAACTAGTGTAGTGCTACATTTTATCTTTGTTTTTAATAAATTTGAGAATTTATATCTTTGGAATTGGTGTCTGCGTCCAATTATTGCAGAAATTGAGTTCTACAAGATTCTAGGATTCTTGATAAGGTGATACTTAAAATCACTTCTTTGAACTGAAATTTATAAGTGTACCTTACGCTACATACATAATAAATCATCCAGCACGGAGGTGAGAATTTGTGGTTTCATAACAATCATGATTTATTTTATTCGGTTACATTTAAAGTCTTTAGAATTAACATTAAAAAGTATTTTTATATTATTGTCTTAGTCTATAACTAAAAAGTAAAGCCAGGTCATGATTTATATTTACGTTTTTCACTTGTTAAACTATTTAAACCTAATATCTGGGCAGTTTCCCCATTTTTTATGTGGTAAAGTAATATTGTATAAGGCTTACATTTCTCATGAAGAAAAATAATACCTCCATACTTCTAAGATGCTGCTTTGAAAAGACAGGGAGAAATGGAAATACAATTTCTGATTAATATTATTTTTATTTTTAAATTAACGTTTTCGATCTGCTAGGAATATGATTCAGGTAATTATTCTACCTAGGTGATTAAGTGTCAGAATTTCATTCACTGGTTGCTTGGAGAGTCCTATAAAGAAAAATTAAGAAAATCACTAGATGGTGCTGTTTGTACAGTTTTATTCACCTAAGACTGATACAGTTCTGACAGTCCTGCATATTTTGTGATAATTGGTAATACTGAATACTCCTGGAAGTCCTTGAGGCATATTCATGTGTATGCATGACAGGATAAAGAGCTATTATTTTACTATTTAAACTATACCCTCTCAGACTACAAAAAGGTAGTAACGATGCAGTGTGATAAAATAATCAAACAGTCAATATTCATTATTGTGATACACAGTGATAACATTGCATTAACACTAACAATTTACCTATAGCAACTTATGAACATTGAGCTCTTAAAATTGTGGGGACCACATATACAAATGGGTGTAATTCCTACACCGTTCACCTAATTTGGATGTAACTACCCTCAAATTAAAGATGGAAGTCTACACTTAAAGCACATCTTGATTGTTTCCTTCCAAATCAATTGTGGTGGTGTACAGAGCCAAAATGATGACAATTGTGTCACTGTCCTAATATTTATGGACCTACAGTGAGGGAAAAAAGTATTTGATCCCCTGCTGATTTTGTACGTTTGCCCACTGACAAAGAAATTATCAGTCTATAATTTTAATGGTAGGTGTATTTTAACAGTGAGAGACAGAATAACAACAAAACAATCCAGAAAAACGCATTTCAAAAAAGTTATAAATTGATTTGCATGTTAATGAGGGAAATAAGTATTTGATCCCCTATCAATCAGCAAGATTTCTGGCTCCCAGGTGTCTTTTATACAGGTAACGAGCTGAGATTAGGAGCAGTCTCTTAAAGGGAGTGCTCCTAATCTCAGCTCGTTACCTGTATAAACGACACCTGTCCACAGAAGCAATCAATCAATCAGATTCCAAACTCTCCACCATGGCCAAGACCAAAGAGCTGTCCAAGGATGTCAGGGACAAGACTGTAGACCTACACAAGGCTGGAATGGGCTACAAGACCATCGCCAAGCAGCTTGGTGAGAAGGTGACAACAGTTGGTGCGATTATTCGCAAATGGAAGAAACACAAAATAACTGTCAGTCTCCCTCGGTCTGGTGCTCCATGCAAGATCTCACCTCGTGGAGTTTCAATGATCATGAGAACGGTGAGGAATCAGCCCAGAACTACACGGGAGGATCTTGTTAATGATCTCAAGGCAGCTGGGACCATAGTCACCAAGAAAACAATTGGTAACACACTACGCCGTGAAGTACTGAAATCCTGCAGCGCCCGCAAGGTCCCCCTGCTCAAGAAATCACATGTACAGGCCCGTCTGAAGTTTGCCAATGAACATATGAATGATTCAGAGCAGAACTGGGTGAAAGTGTTGTGGTCAGATGAGACCAAAATCGAGCTCTTTGGCATCAACTCAGCTCGCCGTGTTTGGAGGAGGAGGAATGACCCCAAGAACACCATCCCCACCGTCAAACATGGAGGTGGAAACATTATGCTTTGGGGGTGTTTTTCTGCTAAGGGGACAGGACAACTGAACCGCATCAAAGGGACGATGGACGGGGCCATGTACCGTCAAATCTTGGGTGAGAACCTCCTTCCCTCAGCCAGGGCATTGAAAATGGGCCGTGGATGGGTATTCCAGCATGACAATGACCCAAAACACACAGCCAAGGCAACAAAGGAGTGGCTCAAGAAGAAGCACATTAAGGTCCTGGAGTGGCCTAGCCAGTCTCCAGACCTTAGTCCCATAGAAAATCTGTGGAGGGAGCTGAAGGTTCGAGTTGCCAAACGTCAGCCTCGAAACCTTAATGACTTGGAGAGGATCTGCAAAGAGGAGTGGGACAAAATCCCTCCTGAGATGTGTGCAAACCTGGTGGCCAACTACCACAAACGTCTGACCTCTGTGATTGCCAACAAGGGTTTTGCCACCAAGTACTAAGTCGAAGGGGTCAAATACTTATTTCCCTCATTAACATGCAAATCAATTTATAACTTTTTTGAAATGCATTTTTCTGGATTTGTTTGTTGTTATTCTGTCTCTCACTGTTAAAATACACCTACCATTAAAATTATAGACTGATCATTTCTTTGTCAGTGGGCAAACGTACAAAATCAGCAGGGGATCAAATACTTTTTTCCCCTCACTGTAACTGTACATCAGTTTATGCGTTATCTGGGAACCGCGTAATTCACACGTTTCCTGTTCTGTATAATGAGTGAAGCAAGAACTAAAATTGAACACAATCCTAAAGCCCTCACAGCTATTCCAATAGCCATCAGATTACCAAGTTGGTTTTCCTTACTGATGCCTGGGAACACTTTAGTTGCGGTGGGACAAGCACTTCTGTTATTACTATCTGGGCTATGTTGGACATTTCTGACTTAAGTCCAGAACCATCCAGAGCACAGATGGCCATGTAAATTGTTCATTGTATCCATGTCTTCCACTGGAAATGTCAACTCTTCCCTGGTTCCAGCTGGTGACGGGGTGAAATGTGATGAATTCAGCTGGGTCACATTCTCAAATCCATCTCTTATTTCAAATATGTTTTTTTTATCAATTTTTATTTCATACTCTGCAGCTGCAAGCAAAACATAAATCAATACATTAACTGTGCTTTAGATTAATCTGCTCTATTTTTCACCATGTAACTGCACCGTGTTGTATTCAACATGTAACCTTTGTGTACATGGCGATAGCCTTATTTGCGAGTAAGTTTTTTGTCTGATTTTTTATATCAGGCAACAGTGCTTCAGAAGGCTGATCTTTGGATTAATTACCCACGCTTCCACCCCTCTGACCACCCTCTGGATCTCAGCACCGCCCCCCTCCCTACACCTTCCCCAGTGTAGAGATGAGCTCTGCCTTCCCACCCTCTGCATGCAGCTCCCCCCCCTCCTGTGAACCCCTCCCTTGGCCTAGTGGACCTCGAGGGGGACATATGGGAGCCCCTCATGTCTGTCAACTCCCCCCTGTATCAGCTGTTACTACTCTGTGACCCCGACCCTGGGAGAGAGAGGGAACAGGAGCAGTGCAGAGGCTGCTGTCTTGTGGCCCTGTGGAGGCGCAGGAGGAGAAGACAGAGCCAGAGGGTAGAGGTAGGTGGCCACAGTGAGGGACTTGAGATATAGATATCACAGTGACGTTCTGCTGTGAGGAATGTGTTCAAGCACTCTGGCCAGTCTCGTCTCCTTTGGAATACCACATTCCCGTTAATTAGTTAATATAAATGTCTTATCACACACACTGAACTTAGGAGACTTACTGTAGTCACAAAATAAACCCTGAGAAATATCAGGAAACCAGCACACTCTGGGGATGGGCTGAGCTCTAGTTCCTGCTCACAGGGACCAGCAGCTCAAAGGCAGGGCAGACTGGGTCAGGCCAGGGCAGCGGGCACAGCAAGCCCCACTGTCAATAGAGACTTCAGTGTTTTTAATCAAATGGAAACAGCCTTATTTACAGTTCTAGTCATGCAGATTCATGCATCAAAGCACACATGCAGAGCGATGTTAAAGCCTGTCTGTGTTTGAACTACACAAGGAAGGACCACTGCCTACAGTGCAATGGGACACCCAGAATGCCCTGTAACTCAGATCAATGCTGCAGGGGAACAGATTCATATACTGACATTATTCCTTTGCTTTCTCTCCTAGAGCCAGTGACGTTTCACCCATCCCACGGAGGACTTGTGAAGCATGGATTTTTTGTCATCAACCAACAGTAAACATTGTAATAATGCCTGTTAATTAACCTTTCCACTCTGTCCTGGTGATTGTTTGCACAATATATCTGAAGTTATGTATCGTACCTTTCCAAGTAGTAACTGTGTTCCACACACACTGATACTTAAAAATAAAAAAGAAAGTCAAGAGTCCTTCCTGGTGATATAGGGATTACAAAGAGGTTTTAGAAAACACAGTGGACCAGTCACCCCATATAGAGGAGCATGAATGCAAATTAAGACTAATCTGGATAACAGTAACACAGTTTTTGTTCCTAATTGCAAGTTAATTTAGAAGTGAGTAGTTTTTCAAGTTTTACGATTATACTGTATTTACAGTATAACCGTAAATCTCAAAAAACTACTCACTTCTAAATTAACTTGTAGGAATTGTGTAGAATTCAGTCTACACCCTGGCCCTACACGCTGGGTCTCCTTCTCCTATGTTTACAGATCTCTTCAAATCATCACTTGGTTAAGGGCTGGGAAAATACTTTAAATTGTTTAATTTAAGCAAATACAGGTCAATTAGTTATTGAGTTCAGAACAAAAAGAACCTGCCTGTGAGATTGGAGCTGGAGACCTGTGATGTTACAGAGTTATAAATGACCTTTATGCTAAATGTGAGTTTCACTAAATTTATTCCAGTGCCCTATTCTTTTGTAGTCATTAATGTATTTAACATGGTCTTTGGGTGGTCTCTACTGGTTTAAAAAGGCATGTGACTTCCTCCTGTCTCCAGTAGGAATCCTGCTGACTGTGTTTGGAGGTAAGTATCCATCTCCTTTCTGACTCTTCGTTAGACCCAAGATCAATTTTAAAGCTATGTTGTTCTATGAGGTACCCCCAGCTTTGTGGGTCTGTGCTTAATTAATGCACCACTGACCTCTACGGGCAAGAAGAGGTATTGATTCTTGCAGGGATGGCAGTCCAATGTCACAGGGTCACGACAGTCTGCCAAAGTGGTAGGGAGCCCGGGAGCAGGAGGGCCCGCAATGTATTCTGGTTTTTATCCTACCTTGACTCTCAACTGCACCTCTGATAGGCTAAACTAACACAATTAAGTCCTGTGAGCAGTGCAGCAGTGTGGGGGTGTAGGAAGAGACCCACAGACACTGCAGGACTGACCATGGTCCCTCAGGACCAGGCCCCCCAGCTCTGCTGTATGATACCATAATACTGAAATAAACAAACAAACAACACCAAAAATCATCAGTGAAATTTGGTTTCTCTGCCACCTAAGAAAATATATTTTCCAATTCATGTTTTGTGGTGCAGTTTATCTTCATTTATATTTTTAATTTGTCTCACTAATTTCAATGATAAACAATGGCTGTGTTAATTGCTTAATTATACACTCATAATTGCTAAATAGCAGTTATTAAAACTGCAGGTAGTTCAGGCAAGGATTCAACTACGAAATAAGTGGAACCTAAACCAGATGGGCTCCCGAACTACTTTTGAGAGGCCTGTAAACCCTGTCAAACGGGGGTGCTATAGGAATGGAGTTGAGTTTCTCAAGGGATCACTTTATCTCAAACTGACGTTTTCCCCAACTTCCTGTTTTACCTCCCTTGACCAACGTCAATTCTAAATTGGATTGGATGAAGGCTAATTAATGAAAAAAATAAAAAATACATGTGCATATATGAGACCTTTAATAACTAAACCAGACCTAAGTCAATTTACGTTGTGCTTATTATGTGCCAGCAACCTTCATCTGCAGACTGTCCTTTTGATGTAAAGCAACTATCCATAAATGCTTGATTTGTCATCAGATTAAGAGTGATTTCACTGCGAAATAAATAAAGCAGGCAGCCCTTTCAATATTTTATATATATATATATATATATATATATATATATATATATATATATATATATATATAGAGAGAGAGAGCGAGAGATAGAGAGATTGATAGATTAGTTATAGGTATATGTATTTAACAACTCAACTCATGTAAATTGTTTCATGATCTGAAATAAAAGATCCCAGACATTTTCCATATGCACAGAAAGCTTATTTCTCTAAACTTTTGTGCACAGATGTGTTTGTTAGTGAGCATTTCTCTTTTGCCAAGATAATATATCCACCCAACAGGTGTGGATCAAGAAGCCGATGAAACAGGATAATCATTACACAGGTGCAACTTGTGCTGAAGGCCACAATAAAATGTGCAGTTTTGTAACTTAATGCTACATGTGTCTCAAGTTTTGACGGAGTGTGCAATTGACATACTGACTGCAGGAATGTCCACCAAAGCTGATGCCAGAGAATTTATTTATTTCTCTACCATAAGCCACCTCCAACGTTGTTTTAAAGAATTCAGCTGTACATCCGGCCTCACAACAGCAGACCACATGTATGACCGCATGTTCCAGTTCCTGCCAATATCCAGCATCTTCGCACAGCCATTGAAGAGGAGAGGGACAATATTCCATAATCAACAGCCTTATCAACTCTATGCGAAGGAAATGTGTCGTGCTGCATGAGGGAAATGGTGGTCACACCAGATACTGAGTGGTTTTCTGATCCACGCCCCTCTTTTTCTTTTTTTTTAGGGTATCTGTGACCAGCAGATGTATATCTGTACTCCCAGTTATGTGAAATCCATAGATAAGGGCCTCATTAATTTATTTCAGTTGACTGATTTCCTTATATGAACTGTAGTATTTGTATTCCCATCCCCTGATCTATGCCTTTCAAGAAATTTGTCCCAGAGTTCTTTTAAAAGCTCCTTGGTGCTCATTGTTGAGTCTTTGCTTTGAAATGTACAACGCAGCAGAGGGAATCTATAGGAACTGCTGAATTGATCCTGAAATCATATAAATCACTACAATTTAACACAGGTAGATTTTGAAGGTGATTACACCTGAGCTAATTTAGAATTAGGGAAGTGGGCACTTATCCAACCAAGCTATTTCAGTTTTTATTTTTAATATATTTTCTAGAAAAAAATAATCACTTGGAATATGTGTCAGGTTGAGTAAATAAATACATTAATGAATACAATTAATTCCATATATTGCAAAAATCCATATCCATTCCAATAAGCCAAAAAAAAGTGAAAATCTAGAAAAGGGGTGCACTAAATTTACAGAAAGAAAACCTTTGACAACAAACAGTGAAGACTCAGAGAGTGCCAGTATCTCAGGCCTTTTCACTGTTGTTATCAGTGAGGGTTAACAAGTGAATCTAGAGTAATTAAGCTAGTTAATTAGTTATAATTGAATGATAAATTACGATAAAATGCAGTAATGGACATAGCTTCCCATGACTAATATATTAATTGTTTTCTTTCTTCTACAGAGCCCTGGGGCCTTGAAATGAAATGCATGTCATGAACTGAGGATGGCTGATACTGTGGCCACAGACCTCTCTATCTTACTTGAGAGTTCCCAGATCTGTAATTAATTAAATAAGTAAAACGCACAAAACCACAATAAATTAGTATCATGTAGACAAAACAAAAAACATTTGATGTTAAAATAAATCGATCAATCACGGCCCGAAATGAGCACACACAGAAGCCTGGTTGTGTAAATATTTGGGTTTACTGCTGTGAACTTAAGAGTAAAACAGGGAATCATTCACTCATGCTGCAAGAAACACCCAACAGACTTGGAAATGTTTACAGGACCGAAATACTTTTGCACAGAATGTATATCTTTGAAAACCTTTAGCAAGTACTTTCTAGAATATGTGTGGGCGAAGAGCAGTGGCGTATTTGAGCCCGTTCCAGGAAAGCCACAGTCCTGGAGAACCCCCCCGGCTTCTCACACCCTGGGGACAGTGCTGGCCTGCTTCAATTGAGCGAATTTATGGTTCAATGTAAAATACAAAACATTAAACTCTGTACTGTACTATGGCAGTCCCAGTATGCCCACCACTGACATCCTAGTATCCTAGTAATGGCGGCAGTTCGGCCCAGTATCATGAGGAACTGTGTATGTGAGCAGTCTGTAAATGCTGGAGCTATTTCCTGGAATGTGGATATCAATGTTATTACACATACAAATTTCTTACAAGGAAAAATATTCTTGCAGAAAAGGGGTGGTGTCAACAAAGTCACAACATTGTCCTGAACACTTACAGACCAGAATGTACTCTCTGTGGTGATTCCTTTGTGAAGAGTGCTATATTAAATGAAGATTGAATACAACAGAACCTTGGCCTGGCTGATTTTGGAGGGAGATAGAAGAGATTGCAAGATATGGACAGTGAGAGAGAAGGTAGGAATATTTAGACAGAGGGGGGGGGGGGAGCGAGAGAGACCGAACAAGAGAGAGGGAGAGGAGAGACAAAACGAGAGAATAAGAGAGAGGGAAAGAGAAAAAGAGACCAAGAGAAAGAGACAGGGAACACAACAGAATAAGAGACAGAAAGAAAGAGATAAGGAGAGAGAAAGGGAGAAGTAGGTGTGTGTGAGTGTAGCGTAGATATCCAAGTTAATTTGTCTTTTTATCAACAAACATTGGAGATTCCAGACCTTTTGACCTCTGTATAGGAAGCTTTGTGATTTGCTAGATGTGGCTTTGTAATCTTAATTTCAGTTATGCCAAAGCCTAGGCAATATATATATATATATATATATATATATATATACACAGCTCTGGAAAAAAAAAAAATAGACCACTTAACATTGATTTCTGAACTTGGAGTGCTCTCTTAATTTTCTCCAGAGCTGAATATATATACACACACACACATACACAAACACGTATACATACACATTATCAAACTTCTGATTGATTTGGCACTGGTTTCTCCTAATGCAGAATTGAATTGTAAGCACACAGCCCTCAGCATTTCTGCAAGTGCAGTCTGCGCCACTCCGATACACGCAGGGTTTAGGGTTTGAGGAAGTGCAGATAAAAATAGAAAATTAAAGCATGCCAAACTGCCACCACCACCAAAACAGGAAGAATAGGCAAGAATAAACAAATCAATAAAAGCAGTGGTAATGGGGATGCTGCAGTTTATATTCTTGCTTCCTTAAGGTCACCCCAGAGAGGGAGAGTTGACCCATATAATCTGAGGGATGTGAGCCAAGGCAGTGAGGACCTCCAGCTAACCATATAAGGCAACACAGTACACTTACACACAGCCCTCCTAGATCTCAATCACCACATTATGTGAGCTTCAGTGGGAGTCAAATAAAAAAAAAATCTTTTTTGCTTTCCAAACAAAAAAACACATGCTGATAGTAACAACTGTACAGCTCCCCTGGCTATTCTATCAGATGCCAAGAGCTTCCTGTTGTTTTCCTAAATATGAAAAGTAAGGAAAACAACAAACAAACAAACAAAAAATCCAAAGACAGATGCACAGAAAATGCAGAGATTGAAATTTCACATGAAATTTCTCTCTACTGCTATACAAGTTCTGTGGGTGCTTAAACAATAAAGACAAAACAAAATAAAAACATGAGCATACAAGACAATTGAAAGTTTGCTTAACTTAATACTGTCAGGTGTCACTAATTAATTGTTGAAACATTTACAGAAAAGAACCATGAAATCCGACCCTCCAGCGCCAGTCCAAGTCGCCAGGTCTGGGTTGTGGGTTGGATCTCCGGGGTTGTGTCCGTGACAAAGCGAATGTCAAAGAAGGAAAATCAAAATAAGTGTCTCTCTCTCTCTCGGAGCATGTCCAAGTCGTTTTGGTAATATAGTGAACATACACATACACACTCACGCACATGCTCACACTCGACTGTCTGCAAGCATTCATGCACACACATGCACATACGTACTCAACATATTCAAGTCACACAGGAGCTTATGTTTACCCACTTATGCCAGATATTAATGATCTTCATAGTTATATATTAATAAAATTGTCCCCGTTTTGTATGGGATATTTAAGCCTGTAAACTATATATTTATATTATAGTTCAAAATATAAGGTGAGATACATTTCTACATGGATTATTGACTAAAATGTATACATACATATTATATATATGTATATTCAATATTCAAAAAGGGGACAATTTTGACGTGAAAAATAGGATCATCATGAATGTCTAGTGTACAGTAAAAATAAATGTTTGATACAGATGGGTTTATAAAATCTTCTAGTTTTTCAACCAAGTGCATGTAAAATGTGAGTGACTTTTGAAATGAGTAATATCTATATATTATTACACAATACCTCTCCTGAATAAAACACAGTACGATGATAAGCACATTTCTTAGCAGATGGCTTTATACAGTGCAACTTACAATTGTTACAATTTTTACATAATATTACCCATTTATACAACAGGGTTTTGAACCCACAACAGTCTGCCCCAGAGTCCAGAGCAATAACCCCTACCCCACACAGCTGCCCTATGATAATATGACTTCAATATCTTCTAGTTACAATAACAACTTCTTGCATCTCTCATGCTACTCCTTTAAAAAAAGATACTATATTTATTACAACAACAAACAAAAACACACACATACACACAAAAACGAATCATACAACTGGGAAAAAATAGTTTAAATTAATTTACCATCAGGATACATCAAAACAAAGCCGCTTTTCCACTCAGTGCTAATCTCTGGACAGATCATCTAGAGAGGATCTGGGTTAAGTCAAGGGGTGAAGAAAAAACCAACAACAAAACAAATTGCATAAAGAAATAAATGAATATGTACAGTGTAGGCAGCTCAAAGAACAGGCCTCAGTGGCTGTCTTTGGAGTACCAGTGTGTAGTATTGAGGGTGCGTTTTGTGTTTCATACTGATAGCAACAAGGTCCAGTGTGCAACCCATCTAGGGGCCCCCAGGGACCGCTTGGTGCCCTGTCAACTGGTCCGTCAAAAGGTGTCACTGATGACAGAGTGGTGCTTCAGCAGGCTGTTCCTTCTGATCTTGTCAAGTTTACAAAAAAGCCCATATAGCAGGCATGGATATATATATATATATATATATATATATATATATATATATATATATATATACAGTGAGGGAAAAAAGTATTTGATCCCCTGCTGATTTTGTACGTTTGCCCACTGACAAAGAAATGATCAGTCTATAATTTTAATGGTAGGTGTATTTTAACAGTGAGAGACAGAATAACAACAAACAAATCCAGAAAAACGCATTTCAAAAAGGTTATAAATTGATTTGCATGTTAATGAGGGAAATAAGTATTTGACCCCTTCGACTTAGTACTTGGTGGCAAAACCCTTGCTGGCAATCACAGAGGTCAGACGTTTCTTGTAGTTGGCCACCAGGTTTGCACACATCTCAGGAGGGATTTTGTCCCACTCCTCTTTGCAGATCCTCTCCAAGTCATTAAGGTTTCGAGGCTGACGTTTGGCAACTCGAACCTTCAGCTCCCTCCACAGATTTTCTATGGGATTAAGGTCTGGAGACTGGCTAGGCCACTCCAGGACCTTAATGTGCTTCTTCTTGAGCCACTCCTTTGTTGCCTTGGCTGTGTGTTTTGGGTCATTATCATGCTGGAATACCCATCCACGGCCCATTTTCAATGCCCTGGCTGAGGGAAGGAGGTTCTCACCCAAGATTTGATGGTACATGGCCCCGTCCATCGTCCCTTTGATGCGGTGCAGTTGTCCTGTCCCCTTAGCAGAAAAACACCCCCAAAGCATAATGTTTCCACCTCCATGTTTGACGGTGGGGATGGTGTTCTTGGGGTTATTCCTCCTCCTCCAAACACGGCGAGTTGAGTTGATGCCAAAGAGCTCGATTTTGGTCTCATCTGACCACAACACTTTCACCCAGTTCTCCTCTGAATCATTCAGATGTTCATTGGCAAACTTCAGACAGGCCTGTACATGTGCTTTCTTGAGCAGGGGGACCTTGCGGGAGCTGCAGGATTTCAGTCCTTCACGGCGTAGTGTGTTACCAATTGTTTTCTTGGTGACTATGGTCCCAGCTGCCTTGAGATCATTAACAAGATCCTCCCGTGTAGTTCTGGGCTGATTCCTCACCGTTCTCATGATCATTGAAACTCCACGAGGTGAGATCTTGCATGGAGCACCAGACCGAGGGAGACTGACAGTTATTTTGTGTTTCTTCCATTTGCGAATAATCGCACCAACTGTTGTCACCTTCTCACCAAGCTGCTTGGCGATGGTCTTGTAGCCCATTCCAGCCTTGTGTAGGTCTACAATCTTGTCCCTGACATCCTTGGACAGCTCTTTGGTCTTGGCCATGGTGGAGAGTTTGGAATCTGATTGATTGATTGCTTCTGTGGACAGGTGTCTTTTATACAGGTAACGAGCTGAGATTAGGAGCACTCCCTTTAAGAGAGCAGGGGATCATTTAAAAATCAGCAGGGTATCAAATACTTTTTTCCCTCACTGTATATATGTAGATATATGTATGTACACTGCGTACTGTAACAGAATCAGTGAAAGCCAATATGTGAGGTTGGCTCCCTCGGTGCCCAACTGGACCTTCCTGAGGGGGCCAGCGAAGAGCCCCCCCCCCCCACCGGGGGAAAATACTGCCTCGTCTGCACAGTCTTCATGCTTCTGGTCACCCCTTGCAGTCATCTCTACTCGACCTGACTACAGCACCGACTCCAATGCCTGGTGACAAACACACTGCATCACCAGAAGATATAACGTCCCCTTCTCTGCAGTCAGCACCTTTGCCTGTTGTTTCCTTCTCTCCAGCATAATGGAGAGTGACAGTCCCTGAGTGACAGTAACTCCTTTCACTAAACCTCACGTCTTCTAACTCCTACTATTATTATTATTATTATTATTATTATTATTATTATTATTATTTTTATTTCTTGGCAGACGCCCTTATCCAGGGCGACTTACAACATAAGTCGTTACAACATATCCTGACCTATAACCTCAAATACTTCCTACCTTGACCTATAACCTCTAGCCCAATCTACCCTGATGTATAACTTCTAACCCCTAAGGTGTATACAACATAGTTTGTATCATGGTTTACCGTATCTGCAACCCTCTATGCTTTATCAGGATTTCACATTGCTTCCCTATACCTCACCTCAAGTAACTCAAGGTCTGCCTGTGAGCTTCTCCACCTGACTCCTCCACCCCCGCAGAAGATGAACGGCAACACTTTAAATAAGGACAAGACCAAAACACAAAGGCGTCTGTTTGCCACACCTAAACCCTTAGCTCTTAAAGGGTTCCAAGACACAGACACAGAAAACAGTCCACAGCCACAGCTCCCATCCTGTACCCCCATGCAGGGGTAGCAGGGGCCTGTCTCTCCCAGGGGCCTCCTAAGTGTCCTTCAGAAGAGGGGGTTGGAGGAGGATGGGAGGCCGCCCCGACTAGTTACTGTTGGCTCCCTGCAGGCTGACGTCTTCCTCCAGCTGGTCTTTGCCCAGGGCTGTGGTCACCTTGTGGCAGCGCTGCATGGGCCCCACACTAACAGACGTCTTGCGGAAGGTGGAGAGGCGGCGGCGGAAGTTTTCCCCTGAGAAGAAGTAGAGCATGGGGTCGAAGCAGGAGTTGGCCGCCGCCAGACAGAGTGTGATGACAACAGACTTCTGCATGTAGATGACGTCGCTGCAGGGCTGGCCTTTCCTGTTCAGGAAGTGCAGGTGCACGGTGCGCTGGATGTGGTAGGGCATGAAGCTGAGCAGGAAGGCCAGCATGACGATGACGATCATGCGGATGGCCTTGGTGCGCGTGTTTTTCTGCTTTTGCATGCTGTTGGAGCCCGTCAACAGGGTGCGGATGATGCCGATGTAGCATACCACGATGACCAGGAAAGGGATAGCGAAGCCCACCACCAGGGAAAAGTAGTTGAGGGTGATGAGCTTGTGCAGGCCACCCGTCCGCTTCTCTGGGGGCTCGAAGCACTTGGTCTTGTTGGTCTTGCTGTCGATGGAGGTGCCTGACATGAGGAAAGGGGAGCTGGTGGTGCAGATAAAGACCCAGATGCAGATGCAGACGATCTTGGCTTTCTTCTCGTTGACTAACTTGAGGTTCTGCACAGGGAAGACGATGGCGATGAAGCGTGTGCAGCTCATGGCCATCATGAAGAAGATGCTGCAGTAGAGGTTGACGTAGAGTGCGTAGGAGCTCACCCGACACAGGAAGTCCCCATAGTTCCACTGGCCTTTGTTGACGTAGTAGATGACACGCAGGGGCAGGGTGCTGACACACAGCAGGTCCGACGCAGCCAAGTTCAGCATGTAGATGTGGAAGGCCGAACGCTGCCGGAAGGTCCTGATCAGCACGAACAGAGCAAAGCCATTCCCTACTAAGCCGAAGACAGTGATCAGGGAGTATGCCGTGGAGTACACCTGGTTGCGGAACTCATCGATGTTCTCGCACTCTGTGCTGTTGCCGTTATTGGTTTCGTTAACCATCTTGGAGCCTCCCACCCTGGGATGGAGAGAAAGGAGAGAGAGAGGAAGAGAAAGGTGAAGTGGAGAGGAGAGAGAGGGATAGAGAAGAAGAGGAGAGAGAAAAAGAGAGAGAGAGAGAGAGGTTATTGGAAACAAGTGTCTTGACTCCAGAAAGTCTCCCCCATGGAAGGCCCAGAAAGGTCCATCTGACTTAAAAGGTTTACAAGAATAAAATACAAACAACAACAGCAACAACAACACAAACAACAACAATATGATATTTACAACATTATACAAAATGGCAAAACAGTGCAGTCAAAATGAAAGGGACACAGAAGGATAACAGCAACACCACACATTATGGTTAGCGATGGCCTAGATTATAGTGTATTCCTGGGTATATTAATTGCAGATCCTTTTATAAACAAATGGTTTTCTGCCCTAATCTTCAAAAGTCATCTTGTCAGAACAGTTGCACTGCAGCATACACAGGACTAGCAGACCCCCCACAGAGATCACACCTCAGGCGATTCAATTCATTCACTTATTAACCTCTGCAGTCAATCCAGCTGGAAGCTAAACAAAATGTGGATTCTGCAGAAGAATGCAAACAAGAAAGCAACACTTGCAAGCATGGAAAAGCTTCTTCATCTGAACATACACTGGCCATGTTTGCCTGGAATCCTGAACAAATCTCTGGGCCCTTTCATATAGCCCTCACAATGTTCGTATCATCAGATACGTTTGACTTTGAAATTCTGCTCTCTTCTCGGGTAGATATTCTGAAAGATCACAATTCACAGGAATTATTAAGCAGAAGGAAACTTGAGTAATGTATCTGCTATCTGCTGCACAGCCAAACTTCCTTTCGTGTGGTTTTGCTTTTTTAAAGCCTCCACGTTCAGATCGGTCAGCCACTGCTTGTTGCCTCCTGCCTCAAGAGATCTGGGAATCTGTCCTGCTGCTGGGCAGGACACACTCTCGATGGAGAGCTCATATCTGCACTAACATTTGAAAAACACAGGCCCTTTTGCAGCAGTAGCTGGTGATGAGTGAAGAGTTTGCACAATGGCAGTCACACGTTCACATGGGTTTACAACATAATGTTGTAAAAACAGCATCGCCAACATGAATCATATTGTAGGCGCCAAAACCTGCCCTGCTGCATGAATAAATTATGCAACATTTATTTAACAGGGTGGAAAAGCTCACGGAGTCCTGGTGTCCGTGTGAGGGGCAACCGAGACTCACACACACAGAGTACGAATCACACAGAGAGACAGAGATTTTTTATATGGAACTGAGACCTCGAGAAGTGCTGTTGTGTAAAGCAGTGCAAGTTTTTTAAATCAGCTGAGCCTGTGCTGTTGGGAACAGAAACTCACACTGGACCAGGGACTGCTGGACAGGAATAGGTAGCACTCCACCCTCCACTCTCACCTTGTCCCTCAAGTACCTACCCAGACCCAGAATGGCAGGACCTTGGCCAGTAGCCACAGCATGAGCTGCAGAGCCCCCCCCACCCCCGCATATGTGATTACAGAAACATAAGGTACTGAGCAACTGATTTCAATAATACATCTGTGCGTTTGCTCTTCCATGGAGCCGATGGCTGGGGCGGCTTCAATACTCGGTCATGGTCTGCTTTTGACGTGCCACAAACAGGATGTTCTGTCATGTGATGTCAGCTCTGCAGACATGAGGTAGAATGAAAGGACTGTGAAGACCTTGTACGTGCTCACAGGACCAAGTGATGAGATCCTATTTGTGTTTAAAAAAAAAAACAATTTGAGATGGGCATACACTCGCATCGACACGAGACTGGGTGTTAAATGACAGCTATGTTTAGCTCACCATAAAGGTGAACCCTCCTTCATTTCAAAATTAAAATTCTATGCAAAATCATACGCAAACACCAACTCTGCTACCTATGATAAGCAAAAATGCGATTAACAAACCCATTGTGCCAATCTACTGTGCAGCAGGGAATTACCCACGCTCTGCCCGAGAGGATCCGGGCACCTGCTAACACCGCAGCAGTTACATTTTCAGGCCATGCGAAGCTCAGTTCTTACTCTCACACTCCCCAACTCTCAATCACACACAGCTGCCAGGGGCTTTTCAGCTACGGCACCCTCTTCTTGGAACAATGACACTAACATGAGTTCAGCTTAATGCAGCCTGGAGGGGTAAGGACAAAGTGTGCTTTCCCTAACTGCTTTAAAAATAACTAAATAAATAAATAAATACAAAAAACAAGCATGCATATAAACAATGATAGTTGGACTCTGTAGTTTCATCATGTTGAATTCACCCTTGACATTGCATTGCTCTAAGGCAATTTTCACACACAGAAGTGTTAACCGTCTGTCTGTCAGCAGCCCCTTTCTCAGTTCCACCAAGACTGCAGGCTGCCACGACAAGCTTCCACAGCTGCTGTGTATCAGACAGGAAGGCTCCGAAGTTTGCTAAAGCCCATGGAGCCTCCTTGTAAACCTCAGGCCCAACGGCCTAACAGCTCACACCACTGAGAGAGGCAGATCTAATACTATCAATTAAAATTGAAAGTGAACAGGCAAATATATAGATCTGGTTATTGTGATGTGTTTCAATTACATTTAAATCCATCAACAATCAGAATGTTTGTATTCAGAAGATTTGAAGGAAGTAGAAGAAGCTGAATGTGATGTGACCCAGAAAGGAGGGTGCTGTGTGAAAGTGGACTGCAGGATCAATTGAACCGGTCAGCCCACAAGGCTGGATCCTCACCTGGATCTGTGACATCACTCTGTGAAGTCACTTCAAGCCAGAGCCTGCTTTCGTGAGAAGGAGCAGCAGTCCGTCATTGGTTGTAGTGTGTATTGCCAGTCAGCCCAGCTTTGGGGAACTGCAGGCTGATCCCCATGGTGGCCCAGTCTGCTGTTAAATCTTCTCTGGAAGTGGAAACTGCTCTCTTCCCAAAAGGCACTACTCCCTGATTTGTGCTAGGGCCAGAGCAGTTGGTCCAGGACTGTTGCTTTTTGAGTTAAAGCTGTACCGGCAAAAAACATATATTCTGTCGTGAAAGAGGTCGTCGAAAGCAAGGACTCACATGACAAACTATATTTTAAGGAACCAAAAGTAAATCACAAAATATGGGCTGCAAGATACGGCAACATCCTGCCCTGACATCCAGCCCAGACAGAAATAACAGATGTATGTAGATGATAAGAGAGCAGCTGATGAAGGAGACAGAAATATGGGGAAGAAAAGCAAAGTCAACTGGCATAACAGACAAACCAATGAATGCACAAAACGGATCCTGGCAAGTTAAGGTGTGCAAGCTCATATACAAACAAACAGGACTGCACAGCAGCAGCACATGACCATTCCACAGTGATTCATGCTCTGAGCTGTCCCATCTGCACTGTCCCAGGTATGGGGAAGATATACAGTCCATTCTCTAAACACAGAATATCCAATGTCCTCTTCAATACACTAGCCATGTCATTCTGTTCAGTTAGACAACATACCAAACCTATCAGTGCATGCTCCCAGAGCCCAGCTAGGGGATGGTCACTCAGCAACAAGAAAGCTTAAAAAAGGGGGCATTGTCATCTCACTTTGACTCCAGGCGAAGCACTCCAGTAAATGGTTTGCTATGTAAAACTTTGACACATCTGCTAATTGCAAATTAAAACAGAACTTGAATTTGTATTAGAAGAGAAAGTAAACAATACAGTACATTTGTAATTTGGGTGATTTTATTTGATTCAGCTCATTTCTTCATTTTCCTGAGGAAGCAGCCCTGGATCAAGGTATCTGAGACACATTAGGCATGTTTACATTGCCATTTCTGATATGGATCAAATCCATCAGTACATTTGATCAGGTGGCATCTACACTGCCATTTGATCAGGATCAACTTAAGTCCAAACTTAATTATATTCATATATAAACATATTCTTTTAGAACACAGAGCTTATCAAAAACTGTCATTTTATCTCATTGCAAATGATTCTAACAAGTAAAACCATCTCCCTGAGATTTGATCTGATCACTGAGTGTTTACAATGCCATTTCTGAGAAGGAAAATTCTACAGATTAATTTGATCTGGATCAGAAATTGCAGTGTAAAAGCGCCAATTGCTCCAGTGAAAAGATAACTGCATAAGCAAAGTTAGGCTGGAAAAAGGGCAGCGTCAGGACTCTGGACTCCTGAGTGGAGGGTCTTGGGTTCAATCTCAGGTGGGGGACACTGCTGTTGTATCCTTGAGCACTTAAATCCCCCACAAAATAATGAGAAATTGTATGTAAAACAATTAGGGCCTATGTGATATACTGTAAGTCACCATAGATAAGGGTGTGTGCTACAAAAAATCATAATAAAATTAAGCCCTGGAAGACATTATTTGCAGTACTGTCTTCATCTAACTTGATTAAATGCAAACTGATAATGGAAGCACTTTCAAAATCCAAAATAGAAACAAAATACAAACTGAGAAACATTTTACCTTAAAAGGAAACCATATCAAATGTATTGGCTTTACGGACAATTATATCTCATCATCATCTTAGTGCTGGCAATTTAGCAAGCATGCTAAGCAGAAAACAACAGACCCTATCAAAATGCAATGAACAATAAACAAAACAAAAAGTAGTTTTTTTGCAAACCTAAGCAATTAAATACAAAATATATCATTTACACATCATAAAGATAAGAGGATTTCAGTTTTCAATTCCCTGATAAGGCATTTATTAGTTGTAGCAATATGTGGTATAAGAGAGATACAGTGACTTTGCAGGGCGTTTTCACACTGATTCTCTTGAAGATTTATGTAGAAATGTTATAAACCTTCCAACAATGTCAACCTCCCTGTGTGTTTACGGCACAGAAACAGCTGTAATCGAGTGCTTCTCTGGTTCCATCACTATGAGGTCAAACAGCAGTGATTCTGGAGACAGGTCTGCCGATAACCGCTTTCATCAGCCCATCACCCATGACTGGAAAAGTGTGTGATGAAACATACATTTTCTATAGACCTTAGTTGGAAAACAAAAGAGAATCTAAATCTTGTCCTAGCTCCACAGAGCAAACAGGAGACCAAAATAAGCTTGTGGTAACTTGAAAAACCAGCTGTGTATAAACATCACTGTCTGATGTGTTACAGTTTGCAATGGAGGTGCTTTGTGAGTTTAAGTTAGAAGAGACCATTTCTGGCTTTAGTGGTTACAGCAGAGACTTTTTTTTATGTGCATGAATCATATGGGACACCCACTTGTACTGATATTTATTTATTTAGGTCTCCAATTTCTAAACACTTCCTTGTGTTTCTATTACAGGCTGCATTCATCGTTCAGAATACAGCACCTCTGTGTCATTTTGAGTGAGAGCTCATGGCTTTTCTTATTAATAATGACCCACAAGATAAAACAGGAGTAGACTATCAAAGAGAAAAATGGGCACAAAATGATTAAGATCAATAATCATTCTGATTATTAAGAGTGTTGACAGACATACTGTGAATGATCACAAGCTGCTTGCAACAGACTCAGAGACTGGCTCTGGCCCTAGTGTGATCATTGTAGCACCGCTTTGACGTCAGAGTGTAGCCTCTTAAGACAGGCGATCAAAACATAGCAGACATTTTGTTAAAGAATATAGAATAAGTAACGCTCTATAAAATCTATAAAAAGCTCAGATGTTTGAGACATAGTCCCAGTCCAGTTCTTAATATATCACTATCCCTAGAATTCAATTACTGGCATCAGGCCTTAAAAAAAAATCACAGTGTTTAACCAAGTTTCCTGTTCCTTGTCTTTTGAGGCATGTGGTCTGGGACATCAGCTTGGGAGAATGACCTTAAATACGTGACTACAGTATGACTGGAATGATACACCATCTGGATGGCTTTCCAAAGAAACTGCCCAGCCTGGAAAGTAAGCAAGAGCTCCCCCCCCCCCCCAATGCAACGCAACCTGTAGTGCAATAAAGGATTAGCAAAGACAGGACAAGCATGACCTAAAATTAGACACAAGATCACTGAATACTGAAAATGAGAGAGACGTCTGCCCAAAGAAGAGCCTATAGTGATGGTCTTGTGTCCACTGGCGTAGGGGAACTGGGTGAGCAGGATAAGAAGATGCTATGCCCCATCATGCTCCACTGCTCCCTCCAGACTGGGAATATCTGTGGTTGAGGTTTGTGAAGAAAAGACTGACTTCGTATGGCAGTGCAAAGTAATAAATAACAAAAGAAAAACACTTCTAGTCAACTTCTACCCAACACAGACTATAAATTAGAAGCACAACCCAAAATGAAATGTAACCCTCGAAAATATATAAGCGACACCACAAAGAGCAGGACGTCTACATATATGAATGTGTTAGGATGTGTTTATTAATTGTGTTGTCGTCACCTGATCGCCTGTCTCGTGATTTGTAATTGTTTAGTTATTAAGAAATGTAAATCATTCACCTAAAGATTTTTTGTCTAAGTAACAAAGGTCACAAATTCCTTTATTCTGCAAGGGACCCGATGACCTCCTCATACCGTACCAAGACTGCTTCTGTCTTCTGGCTGTACACTGCAAAAATACAAGTCTTATCAAGTATATTTATCTTGTTTCCAGGCTAAAAAATCTAACCATCCTTAAAATAAGATAAATTTCCTTAACAAGCAAGATAACACTTGTTTCTAAGAAAATATGCCTTGAATATGTTGTATTTTGTCTTGTTCCACTGGCAGATTTTTTCACTTATTTTTAGCAATTTTTGCTTGAAATCTGCTTGAAATAAGTGAAAAAATCTGCCAGTGGAACAAGACAAAATACAACATATTCAAGGCATATTTTCTTAGAAACAAGTGTTATCTTGCTTGTTAAGGAAATGTATCTTATTTTAAGGATGGTTAGATTTTTTAGCCTGGAAACAAGATAAATATACTTGATAAGACTTGTATTTTTGCAGTGTATAAGTGATAGTATTCGAAAACATCAAAATAATATATACAATAATATCGTACTCGAAACTGGAAACATGTGGCAGAGCAGAACCGTCCCAATCCAATCCAGTAAATACGAAAATTGGTTACACACTTCAAGGCAGTCATACCTAGGTGCGCGGTTCGTACTGAGACAGAGAATGGTTTTACGCATATCTCAGTTATGTTTCTATTATGCTTGCATGCTATTACCGCCACCACCTTGACGACTAGCAACAATACATTAAAACACGCATGGAGGCGATACAGAATAGTAAGTGTTTCTCCTGCAAAGTAAAACATGCTTCACGATCGTAGTACATTTCTTTCTCTGAGAGTTGCTGATTTCTCATGGGCACGGGTAGGAATATGCGGACAGAATGTAGGTCGCATTGGTGCAGTGCAGTTTCCCGCAGTTGTGTGCGGATCTGTGCAGAACTGCGGAACTCTGCGCTAGAAGAGCGCGACCGAATTCATCCTTCGAGAGTGTTAAGGTTTATTATTGCGCCACACAGCGAGTACACGTGGTGGTTTTCACAATGCCATGTATTTGGATAATTTCGCAACCTACAACTAAGACTAAAACATAGTGTTTACCTGTTCTTAGTTAATTAATCCATGACTAATTAATACAGTGCCACTGGCATGGACCCCGACTCCAGTGGTAAGTGTAATATCATCCCTACGGTAATAAATTCCTGCAGAGCGATTCACAATTATTGTCTCCGTGCGTTATTGGGCTTCGAGGCACTGCATATGAAAATGATTAAAGCAGTGGTCACCAAGTTTTGCAAAATAAGACAAAAAAGTTACATCAGACTACTTTCTTAAAAAAAATTGCCAAACTTATAATTCTTACAAAAATAAACATCGTTTTGAATGTCTTGCAGCCGTGGCGTTACAGATGTGTGTGTGGTGTATAAACAGTTACTGTGCTCCTAAGAGGGTGCTGTCACCAAGAGCGCAAAAATTAATGATTGTTCCAAAACCACTTGGGTCCCTCTCTGGTATCCAGCAGTGCATTTGTATGCATTTCAAAGAGAGACCGGCGTTTTAAAAAGCTCCGCGTCAAAGGAGGGGGACAAAAGTTAAGACACTCACCTCCAACTCAGTATAGGGTTTGGTCAGTCTGGGAAAGGACAGCGAGGATCAAGTGCTCTCACACAGGAGTCGCCCAGGGAAATGATCAGCCGTGAATCAAAGGCGCTGCGGTGCTGCTTGTGCAGGATCCTCGAACCCCGGCGATCCACTGGCGAGGGACGCAGCAGACACGCCCACCTCCTGAATATGAATCGAGCGAGCAGCTGCACTGGAAGTTGAAGCTGATATTGTTATAACGAATATTGCACTCTGGCATAAAATGGCTGATAATAGTTTACCATAGATGGACTTTCTACTAACAATAATGGTAATCATTTTGTGTTAGTTTTGTGGCACAGTTCTACTAGTTGTGAGCTGAGCATGAGCAGCTGTAGCAGAATTGCTTTTTTTTTTTTTTAACTGCACTTGGGGTTTGCTACAGCCTACATCTCACAGCAGAACAAGAAGAGCTACAGTAGGTTCAGAGATCTGCTCAGAATAACAGAGGAAGCCTGCATAGATATTCTAGTTTCTGTTCATAGACGAGATTGTCAAGATTAAAGTGGATTCATACTTCAGAAATGATTTGAAATGCAATGCTACTATAACCATAAAATAAATCTAAATCTGATGAAAAAATGTTACTTCCAGTATTCAAAAGCCACCACAGATTGCAGACGTTGCCAGTAACCAGGTCGTGCCAATTTTGACGCAGAGAGGCGGCTTTTGACGGTAGATAATCTAGGCAGCACTTCTGAGATGAAATCTACAGAACTTTGGAAATTAACTATTTTTAAAGTCATTGTAAGCCTAGTGTCGCCTGCAGCAGAGCACTGAGCATTTGAGTTGAAATCATGCAAACATGCAAACACATTGCGCCGTGAGAGCAGCACTGTGCGCTTTGTAATCTGCTGATCAGCGCACAGCTCACCTCAGACATCAGCCACATAGATGCGAGGGGGTAGAAATAATCTTTAATCTTTACAAATATTTAAACATCCTGCTCCCGCGAGATTGCTTTAGAAACAAACAACAACAGAAAACAAACAATAAAAAGCTGGCGGGAATGGATAGATTTTATTTTATTACAGTAAAATGGCATTTTCTGCACACAGATTGCTTGCCACTGAAAAATAGCGCCTTGGTTGTAACTGCTCGTCTTCTGGATGTCAGGGCGCTGCTGGTCTATGATTAACAGTAGGAATGAGGAAGGAGCTGGGGAGAATCACCGAGACGGGGCTGTCCGCCACAAAGGGAGCTCATTTGCGTGTGCACTTGTGGAAAAGTGGATGCAAATCGAGTCAATTGGCTTCCTGGTTTGATTTGGCTGCTGAACTGGTCCGGCAAGGCGGTTGTCCACCCGGCCTGCTCTGTCCTGGGAATGCAGAGGCTGGTTCTCCTTTCCAACCCGGTATGCGTTGAGCATATTACACATCGGCTTTCAAACTTTTATTTAAGTCAAAATTGTTAAGTAGCCCATATAATAATAATAATAATAATAATAATAATAATAATAATAATAATAACCATTATCATAATCATCATAACAGACGTTGGTACATTTTGGTAAATTCCTGTAAGTCATAAGTCCTTCCTGAATTATGTAGTTCAGCATTTTCAGTTAATTTTATGTTATAATGCGTATTTACTGACACCTTAATGCTTTGCCAATGAGTGTTTTAAAAACAACAGCCTGATGTCTTAAAACATGATTCTTTAGTTCCACACCCTTGTGACTTTTCCTACTGTGGCTATGAACTTCACACAAGTGTCAGAGACTACAATACGCACACACTGCAGTAGATGCATTAGTCCTGGTAGGTTTTAATTTAACCTTTAGTGTCTGCAGTCCCGACACTAACATGTAGCCCTGCACTGGAATGAAAGGCACTCTGTGTGTCAGTGTGTGAGTCTGCTGTGAAGCTGGACATTCACTCATTTTAAACACTGTCAAACTGCGTGCAACAGACGTTGCACAGTGTGAAGAGCACTCATCAGTCAACAGTGCCTGTTGCAGGGAAAAACCAGCCACAGAGTGATGACCATTAATAATTTCATACAGCATAACAAACTCTGCAAGGGATTATCAGAGGTTTATTTAACTCCACCACCAGGTGAAATGAAAAGAGCTAAATAAATACAGCTATTATAAATCTACCGCATTTGGATATTTTGTATTATAGCAAATAAGGCTTTGACTGCAGAGCTCTGTGATAGGGCACAAAGAGGCTTTTGCTTAGGGTGTAAAAGAAAAATGCAAGACAGAAGGCAGGGTTTATAGAACGATGTGAGTCAGCCTGCTGGTATGGGTTGGGGTGGGTGTTGAACCCAGGGCCTCTGCAGGCACAGACTAAACTAAGATTAAACAATGAGACTGACAATAATGACAAACAGATGGCTGTGTCACAGTCACAGCTACAGCACAGCAACTGTACTATTACAGTGGCAACACTAATAGGACACATAACACACATGATGTCATAAGAGTCTTTGGGAGCAAATACAGGAATTGGTCTTTTTATTGGTGACTGGTACAAAAATAAAATAAAAGGAAAGTTACAATACATTCAAACTAAATTAAAGTGTTGGGGAAAATACAGCCGTCCTGTATGTCTAAACAGGAAGAGTACACCCACCTCCTGGGAGGGTGAGGGGAATCGATTAACAAAATGTAAAGCACTTTCAGGAGAAGAAGAAAAAGTCATCCTGTGGTGAGGATTCCTTCACTATTAAATGTGAACGTGAGTGTCTGCGCTAATTGATACAGCCTGTGGAGCCACAGTGGTTTGAAGATGTCTTCTTTAATAGTGAACCCTCATTCCATCTGCTTGGTACCAAATTTGGTGTATGTGTATTTATGGTGGGTGGCACAGTGGTGCGGTGGTTAGTGCTGCTGCCTCACAGCTCCAGGGGTCCTGCGTTTGAGTCTTGGCTCAGGGTGTCCGTCTGTGTGGAGTTTGCGTGTTCTCCCCGTGTCTGTGCGAGTTTCCTCCAGGTACTTCAGTTTCCTCCCACCATCCACAGACATGCTGGTTAGGTTGATTGGCCACGCTAAATTGTCCTGTGTGTGTGCCCAGCAATGGACTGGCGTCCCATCCTGGGTGTATTCCTGCCTTGTGCCCTATGCTTGCCGGGATTGGCTCCGGCATCCCCCGTGACCCACATGGATAAACGATTTTGAAAATGGTTGGATGCATTTATGCTTCCTATATATATTTCATCTTCAGCCTCATGCATCATCTTTTCCGACCAACCCCTGGCTGACGGCCTCCCCAAGATTATTGCTCAAACATCCGTCTTCACCTCCTCTCGTTCACCTCGCTTCTGATCTCTGCCCATTGACCCAGTCATTTGTTTTGGTCTCTTTGGCTCCAGGGCAGTCTTCCCCAGAAGAGCAGCAGATGAGGTCACTGCTGGAGCGAGGGATCTCATTGCGGTCATTGTCTCTCAGTACTTACAGTGACACAGACTTATGTTATTGCACATAATGCACAAAAGTTTAGGCATGAGTCCCCCAAATTCTAGGTACCCATCGTGTTGTAAATTACCTGGCTGATATTTTGCATGTTTTTATTCCTGAACATTATTGCCTGAACAGGACCTGGGAAAGCCATCCTCTAATTTATAGTATACTGTACACATCCAAAACATACTCATAATTACACACAGGTGTCATGCACCAGTGACAGAGTTCGTTGACTGCGAGTACTACCCGTTTTCTAACACAACCCTGATTGTTTGAATAAAAGACGGATGTAGGCAATTATGGTATCATATCTGTCTAGTGATATACTATGTACCATTTACCTGTTCCATGCACAGAACAGGCTGAACTTGTTATTCTATCAGGATGCAGGGTCACATTTGAACAATAGATCTTAGGTTTTTTGCAGTGCTGGCCCTACATGAGGCCGGTCTGTTGCCAGGGTGTTGAGCTGGTGTGCAAGCAATGAACCACTCAAACGCACAAGTCCCAGTGCAGGAAACAGTTCTGAGCAGCTATTGCATTACATTGAGGGCATCTCGGGTGTGGCACATGCACTCTGTCATTAAATCACTGTTGTGGTTCTCATATTGCTAAAAGATTAAATCGGTGAAAAATTGTGTAAATATTAATTTATTAAAAAAGAGTGTGCACCACCCTGTTGGGTTAAATAAACCGAGTACCTTTTAATTTTTGGCTCAGTAACCAGTTTAAATGCTAAAGGAATGCGAGATTCAGTGAAAGGTGTGTCAACAGGCCCCTATTATTATTAGGCTATTATTATTTATTATACAGACACCCTTATCCAGAGAGACTTACATCTTACGCAAACATTATAAAAATCCAATATACAATCAGTACAAAATACAATTAGCACACACCCTAGTAAAATGAGCTAACAAGTGCAGACAAAATACAAGGCTGATACTGATAGAAGTGCTCACAATGCATAAATAAGCAGTAGCATGAGAGAGCGTGGTTTATAAAGTGCATAACAGCAAGAATACTAACCAGCCCAGGAGATTAGGCTTCTGTAGTACAGTGTGGTCACTATGTTAATTAAAATAAGCAGGGTAGATGCTCACTGATAGCGAGATCCAGCAAGCGTGCATAAAGGTTGCAGATCAAAGAGGTTTAAAAGCTAGCCGATGGTTGATGAGATATGCCAATTTCTCATCTTCTGGTTGTTAAACGTGGTCTACCACTGCGAGGATGATCAGCTGTCCTTCCCGTCTCCCTGTAGTGCTGTCTTAGGCGTCTCACAGTACTGACATTGCAGTTTATTGCCCTGACCACATCTGCAGTCCTCATGCCTCCTTGCAGCATAAGGCACGTTCACGCAGATGAGCAGGGATCCTGTGCATCTTTCTTTTGGTGTTTTTCAGAGTCAGTAGAAAGGTCTCATTAGTGTCCTAAGTTTTTATAACGGTGACCTTAATTGCCTACTGTCTATAAGCTGTTAGTGTCTTAATGACCATTCCACAGGTGAATGTTCATTAATTGTTAATGGTTCATTGAACAAGCATGGAAAAACATTGTTTAAACCCTTCTCAATAAAGATCTGTAAAGTTATTTGGATTTTTACAAAATTATTTTATCAAAATTTTCATGGTCCTGAAAAAGGGACATTTCTTTTTTTGCCGAGTGTATATACAAGGTGAGGTCCATAAATATTTGGAGTGACACAATTGTCATCATTTTGTCTCTATATGCCACCACAATGGATTTGAAAGAAAACTATCAAGAATTAAGAGTTAAGCGTCTTTAATTTGAGGGTAATTACATCCAAACTGGGTAAACGGTGTAGGAATTACATCCATTTTTATATGTGGTTCCCCCAATTTTAGGGGCTCAAAAGTAATTGGACAATCATAATCATGAATAAAATCAACAGATTCTGTTTTTTTCCCTGGTGATGTTCTGTCAGGCCTGTACTGCAGGCCTTTGTTTTGATTTCTCAGCCTAATGATGGCTTGCTTCACTGGCATCTCTTATGTCTTTATATTTAGGGTTAACTGAAACAGATTCCAAATGCAAATGCCACACTTGAAATCAAATCTAGACCATTTATCTGCTTACCTGTAATTGAACTAATGAGGGAATAACACACACCTGGTCATGGAACAGCCGAGACAGCTGAGCAGCCAATTGTCCAAATACTTTTGAGCCCTTAAAATTGGGGGGAACACACTAACTGCAAAAATTGAAATTTTAATCCCAGTAACCTTCTGGGTTTGCCCTAACCCAGAGGGTACTATTCTTGGCATAGATATTCTCTGTGAAGCATGAGCAATAGTGGACGCTGGTAATAAAAAGGGAATCTGGACTAATGCTCATGGTAATCAAAAAGCTTTTTCTAGCCATCTCGTCCACTGTGCCAGCATTGGGCTTTTGGAACCCAGCAGCAAACATGAATGGCAAGACAGCCTCTTAGGCCGCGTCTGCACCATAGTCTCTGAAGTCTGGGCCACACATAAACAAGACTGCAGCATAACAGACGACACACAGCCCAGGCCCACGGAAACAAATATCATGAACTCACACACACATACGCAAACTTTCTAAAACTCACTTCATGTTGGGTTTGTGCATACTCACCCATTAACGCCCAACATGGGATCCCTTTGATCCCGGTCGTAATAATGTGTGACACTAAGGACGTTACCGATGCCTTTAAGGGGTGGTTAGCATATCAACATGCCCAGGGTGGGGACCAGAATCCTGGGTTGACAGGTTGGTGGACTCGCCGTGCATGAAGCAAAAGGAGAAAGGGTTTAAAATGCCCTTCCTACAGTTAGTATTTGCGTCACACAGTGAGGTAGAGATTACTCTTTCACAGGAAACAACTTGTGTAACGTCACGGTCACTTTCAAACATAAGAGGTATAATGCAAGGAGATTGTGAAATTAGGGAAACTGGATTTGTGGCACACATGCATATTGGGAAATCACAGGAAAATGCTATACTGAATATCTCATTCCTGCCAGCATTAGACATTATTAAAACTGGGAAACGTACACACAAGGGAAATATACATGACCACTCAATTCTTTATGATTCGGATTCCTAACTTTAGAGTTGCTCGAAACACTCAAGAAATCATTACATTTACATTATTACATTATTTGTCATTTAGCAGATGCTCTTATCCAGGGTGACTTACATTTGTACCCATTTATACAGCTGGGCATTTTACTGGAGCAATCTCAGTGAAGTACCTTGCTCAAGGGTACAACAGCACTGCCCCACCCAGGATTTGGACCCACAATCATCCAGTTATGAGTCCAGAACCCTAACCACTACTCCACAGTGCTGCCTAATCAGAACAGTCGCACCCATTCTAGAAGCCACAGGAAATCATACCGCCGAGGCCTTATCCAATATCACCACTGAATTGATTGCCATCCGAACTGTAACCCTCCAAGAACCGAATGGCTCTGGACTACCTGCTGGCAGTGCAAGGAGGGATATGTGCTTTCATAGGCAAAGATTGCTGCACCTATATACCAGAGCACATCCTGCAGCTCACATCCGCAGTGAAGCCACAAAGCGTCAGAACCATGGGGAGGATTGGAGGGTGTTTTGGTTGTTAAAAGGGATAATGGGACATTGGGGATATGTGCTGTTTCAAGGGAATTTGTCAATTTTAATGATAATAGTAATCTATGCTTTGCTGATATGCCTGAAATGTGTAATAATTTGTGCTACAAAGTCCCTCACTTCCCGATCTACCTCCACTGTCTCTGCCTCCCAGTCTGTCCCCCTCAAGTCAAGGAGTCTGCATGAGGAGGGCATTGAAGAGGAAGTAGAGAAGCGAGGGCTAAGCCAATCCACGTGCACATCCGGGACACTGCCCTCTGCTGATTGGACATTTTTCACCTTATGTTTACAACTGTATAAAATGCAAAACCCAGAAGAGAACTGTAAGAAAGCTGTCTCGAGTTTGCTCCGTTATTCTTTCAGGCCGGCCTGAATAAAGACTTATTTTCCATTTGCAACACAACTTCTGTGCTGCCATTTTGTCAATTTAAAAGTTTCTTCAATTCACATAGTTTTCATACTCAAACCATTCAGTGAGCCTTTGTGCCCTGTGGATGTGGGCATTGTCATCCTGGAAGAACCCACTCCCATCAGGATATAAATGTTTCACCATAGAATAAAGGTGATCACTCCTGATGATTTACAGTGACCTTTCCCTTTAAGGGAAGTGGACCCAAACCATGCCAGGAAAATGCCCCCCACAGCATAACAGAGTCTCTGGACCCAGATGTTAAGCATTTATATAAATTGTATAAAATTTTCCCCCCTGCCCCCCTATTCAGCAGGAGAAAAAACAATGTTTTACAGAGGATTACTGTAATATCACCCTCACACTGACAGAGATTGTGCATTTTGTTTACGCAGCTCTTGATGAAAAGGAGTGGCTCTCAAGTGGTTTTAAAATGGGACATTTTAAAGGGCAATTTGGAAGCATCCAGGATGTGTGAATTACATGTATAAATGCAATAAACCGATGAATAATGTGGTCAGGGTGCGTCCAACAGTGGGCAAAAAAAAAAAAAAAAAAAATTACGGGAAATGAATACAGGGAGTCTTACAGGACATGTGGAATAAACAATCAAGTGATTCTTTGTCAGGAGCATCTCAGAGAGGTGAGACAGAGGCTGGATTTGATTTAATTTTACCAGAATTTACTTACTTGTTTTTGGAGCAGAGGTCTGCAATGCTTAGCTGGGATGTAGAGTACTAGTGCCTTTCAATGGTTTGAAACAGGAGAATAAAAGCACAGTGTGTGAATGCGTGTCGCTGTGTGTGTGTATGTGTGAATGTGTGTGCACACTCCTAATAATTACCCGGCTGCACTTAACTGTTAAGTATGCAACACTTATGTTAATCAGTGTGCTCTGGTGTGGGTGTGTGCAGACCTGCACCCTCCACCACATTTGCATGCACTCATCTCACCTGCAGGTGATACTCCCTCATTCACTGGAATTTACTTAACCTGATACCAGCAGTGAGAGTTGAGACAGAGTTTCACTCATTCAGGTCATAATAAATGTGACAGAACAATGTAGAGATGCATTGAAATGCCAAAACAGAATGGGTGGCGGGGAAGCAAGCTTAGATAAAAACCTTTCAACAATACTGCTCTTTATATCAACCATCATCCCGTCTAAAGGTCCCCTCTAATCTAATCTAATTATGGGCTTCACTTCTTCTCCTTCGGTGCTCTGTAAAGATGCACTGTAAGAGCTTCCTGGTTCTGAGTGCAATTTAGAAGAAGGAAAAAAACTAAACAGAAGAGACTCCCTACCAGGTTACGTGTCGACATGGTCTTTGCTTTAAACAGGTGTTCATGTATCCACTGTCACTGCGACAGCAATGAAATGACAGCCTTGAAGAGTTAAAAGAGGAAGGAGGTGTGTGTCAGGGAGATGAGTGTATGTGGGGTTGTGGGCTGTGGAATTCAGGCCGAAATGTGGAGGAGGTCAACTGAAAAATAGGTTTGGACATACACATACTCACACAGATCGGTGGATGGGTATAAAAAAAAAAAAAAAGATCAAAGGCCTTGAATATCCTTTGGAGCACAGTTAAGAAAATTATTAAGAAGTGGAAGGTGTGTGGCACCACAAAGACCTTGCCTAGATCAGCCTGTCCCTCCGGGCTGGATGACCAAGCAAGAAGGAGACTGATCAAAGAGGCTACCAAGAGGCAGACTGCAAGAGCTACAGGCTTTTCCAAGACTGGTGAAAGTGTGCATGTGACAACAATATCCCAAGTACTACACAAATCTAGCCTGTATGGTAGGGTGGCAAGAAGGAAACCATTACTCAAGAAAGCCCACTTTGAATCCCATTTGAAGTATGCAAATAAACAAGGAAACTGAAGATTCTGTAACCATGTGGCAAATGGTCTGATGAAACTAAAATTGAACTATTTGGCCTAAATGCAAAGCATTATGTTTGGCACAAACCCAACACAGCACATCACCCAATGCACACCATCCCTACTGTGAAGCATGATGGTGGAAGCATCATGTTATGGAGATGTTTCTCATCGGCAGGGACTGGGACAGGATAGAAAGGAAAATGAGTGGAGCAAAGTACAGAAAAGTCCTTGAAGGAAAACTTGCTGCCCTCTGCACAGGAAGGGCTGTCACCAGAACAAATCTAATGGGTGGGTATTCAGTCTTAACAGGGATTGGGGGGGAGTGGGGGGCATGAGAGTTCAACTAATACACCAGTAATTATAATTATGGAGCACACAGTAGGCCTACAATACAAGAACAGCAAACCACACTATTGCAACCTCAAACTTGATCTCTCTGGCCCGCAATCCGCACCAGTGCACAACCCCCACAGCCTATACCACCACCTCATTAGAATTCCCTTATGCAAACTACACAACCGAACATGTTGTCCCTCCCATACAAGGCCAAAGCAGTCTAATTCCTACACCATGTCTCCATAGGCTACAATAGTAAATTGCTATATCAGGGAGCCTAAATGCATTCATATTTTAAATCGCAATCAACCACATGAAGCGAAACCACTGCAGCAAATAAATGATCAGGTCAACTCACCAGTAAAAGAGTTGAAGGCACAGAGTGTCAGAACTAAATCTCCTCAGGACTGTGTCCATCCACTTGTTTCTTTCCATAAACTCCCCTTGGAGTTGCCCCAGCCATCTCAACCAATCAGCAGCCAGGGGAACCCAAACTACTCAAAACAGTGCATCACTTTTTTTGAGACACAAGACCTTCATCACAAAGAGAAGTAATTCCAAACTGAGCAGTGGTGGCTGGTAGGGGAATTTTCCGAGGAGGCTGAGGTGTAAATTGAAATTGATCATTAGCTATGACATTATTAGACTATCACCTTTTTTTGTAATAATTAGGCTCCTATATGCAGATAATATATAAAGATTTGATAACTGACAACACATGAGCTCAGCGTAGTTCAGGCATGGCACTCAGGCAGGGTGCATCATCTCGCTCATTGTGTAGCTGCTCAGCCTAGAGGTTCATGTCTGATAAGGCGGCAGTATAAAAGTCACACAGATACGCGTACACTCACCCCCGGTTGCTATATTATTCCGTGCTACTGTCCCCCCTCCACCATCCCCATCTCTGCATGTTGCTATTCATCAGGGGGATTTTCACTATTTGCTCCCTGCCTCATTGTCTATGCATGTGCTCGCTAATGCTAGCGTGCTTCCTCTATGTACATCCACTCTGCCAAAGTCAAACCTATTTCCATCTCTATGGTATCAATAAATGGTCAAATCATCATCAACACTTGTCAAAGTAGGAAATTATTAGAACAAATCACAGTGTTGTCTACAGACTATTATCAATCTAATACAATAATTTATTAAAGTATGAATGGAGGGCCCCATTCGGTCTAACATTTCTACTTACCCATTTGTAGATGAACTCCATCCTCCGCTCCTTCATTGTCACAAGTTTATAAATGGCCCGGTCATACAAATGTCCACTCGCTTTGAGGTCCTTCAGTAATTTGGATTCCATTGATATTTTGGCCAAACAGGACAGTCGCTCTTCACTTTTTTTTCTTAAGAATGTTTTTAGGCATGAAAATGACCTCTCAGCAGAAACACTTGTAACTGGGCAAGAAATCTGGCGCGTGGGCCAACCAAAGATTTACACTAAACAACTACAACACAAGACACAGGATGGTCCACTGACTACATAACTAAACATACCAAACCGTGAGCTCAAACCCAACGCTACCAGCACAGCACTGTGCATGCTTGTTCTCTACCCCACCCTTCTTTAATGGGAGGCTGAAGCCTCCTTATATATCAGGTGGCTGGGGTTGATTGACCTTAATTGCTCATTCACCCCAACCACCTGCAGTCCATGAGCAGACAGGGAGGGACAATTAACCCCCTCCCTGCCACACTCCTCCCCTCCATTGGTGTTCCACGTCCCGTTTTTTTTATTTTAATTTTTTATCTCTGCTTCTGTCACAATATATTATGGTCATCATCATCAAGGTATGAACAATTTTGTAAAAAAGTGATTAAAATAAAAGTCAATTTTATTGCTTTACTTACGATCATTTCTGAGTAATTTTTAAGGAGGCTCAGCCTCCCTTGCCTCCTCTGACCAGTCGCCACTGAAACATCAACATGGTGGTGGCTCATCAGACCTTAGTGTGTGGGTGCACTGTTAGCCATTGTTTTAGTTTAGCAATGTTTCTAAGATGGAAGAAGGAAGATCTCGACACATTCTGAATGTGTGATTCACATAGATTATTCACAGGATAGTTCACAGATGACACCCAGGTTTCGTGACATCTCCTTAGAGGTGAAATTAAAGTTATCATTTCTCAATTTTGTCAAAGTATGATGAACAGTTAGATGTTTGTCGCCTAAAATTAGGACTTATGTTTTATTAGACTTAAACACAAGACAATTACTTGTCATCCAAGTTTTAATCTCAGACATCAGATTAGTGTTTGTATGTCTATGGTATTGTTATGTCAAATATAATTGTGTGTTGTCTTCATAGCTGTGAAAGTTAATATTATGGCATCAAATGATATCACCTAAAGGTCTGAGGGCTCAGCCCTGTGGTACTTAACCTCAGTAAAATGTGAGTGGTTTTCATTAATCTGTACATATTGGAGTCTGTTTGAAAGATATGATTCAAACCAGGATAGAACATGGTGAGATAAGCCAACAAGGTTTTCTAAGTGGTGTATCAAGATTTAGTGGTCAATTGCATCTCAAGCCGCACTTAAGTCTAATAAAGTAATAACAGTGGCATGCCCTAAGTCTGAGGACAGAAAAATGTTTATTACTTTTCACAGGGCCGATTCTGTACTGTGGCTGGAGCGGAAGCCTGATTGAAATTTTTCAAAAATATAGTTATTGGTTTAAAAATATACTTTCTCTAAAACCTTAGAAGGGAAGGGAAGGTTTGAGATAGGTTGGTAGTGTTGTAGGGAATTAGGGACGGCACTGGATTTCTTGAGAAGTGGTTTAATTAAAGCTATTTTAAAGGATTCTGGAACAAATCCTGAAGATAAAGAGGCATTCATAATATTGTGTATTAGGTGAATAATTAATGGAAGAGATTGTTTTAGCAATTTAGTGGGTATAGGGTCTAATGCACAGGTTGTAGTTTTCATTTTTGTAATAAAGGAGACAAATTATTGGTGATTTACTGTGTTAAATAAGTCTAAGGTAGGCAGGGGCTGTGAAGGACTGCATGCATCAGCTACAGTATTTGTGTATGTTTCCAGAGCTATCTGTTTTCTAATGCCGTCAACTTTACTATTGAAATGATCCATAAAGTCATTGCAGGTGATATTGGGAGGGATAACTTCTGAACCTCTGGTGCTATGCCAAGTCCATCAGTTTGTAAGCTTGTGTATTTCTGTGGTGTGGTCATTGGACCCAGCACTCACAGATCATTTGAACCAGTGAACCCAGTATGAGACTCGGCTCTCGGTTCATGGTCGCGTAATGAGAGGCATTGAGCAGGGTCTTGATACACTGCAGCAAAGTTAAATCAACTAAAATAAATGAGAAAAAAGCATGACATTACATTGTATATATATCTATATCTCCCAAAAGTCTGGGTGTGCAGATCTGCAATTGATTGATTGCTCAAAACTTTTTTGCTTATTTTATTTTTCATTTTTTAAAGTTCGACATTATGATTACTATTTATTTCTCAGCAGACGCCCTTGTCCAGGGCGACTTACAAAATATAAGAGCAATAATACAATAATTATAATAATTATGCAGTTCAGGCATAATACATTTTACAAATGTAGAATTTATACAAGTGTATACGAGATACAGTAAGCAATATATAAGGTCTTCCATCCTACATTGTAAAAGCTGGTAAGTGCAGACAAGATGTTATAACTAGATCAAGTGTTTGATTGTGAGGATGTGTGGATCCTGACACATGTGGAGTAAAGTCTACAGACTCCAATTGGGACTGGAAACTAGCAGTAAGGGGTCCTCTTTAATATCAATATGTATGTTAAAGTCCCCCAAAATAATGAGTTTATCATGGTATCATGGTGTATGGCTAAGTGCTCTCACCTGGATCTCCTCCTATCTCAACGACCGGACCTATTAAGTGACATGGCGAGGTTCCTCATCCACCCCCCAACCTCTCCTCACAGGTGTACCCCAAGGCTCCATCCTGGGCCCCCTCCTGTTCTCTCTCTACACTCGCTCCCTGGGCCCCCTCATCGCTTCCCATGGTTTCTCCTACCACTTCTACGCAGATGATGCCCAGATCTTCCTGTCTTTTCCCTCTTCTTACCCTCTCATCCCCTCTCTTCCTGTTTGTCTGCCATCTCTGACTGGATCACTCGCACCACCTTCTGCTGATCTCTCCATGCCATTCCCTTGGAATCTACGAAACTCTCTCCTTCTTCTTCTGCTAAGAACCTAGTAGTCACCCTCGATCCTGCGCTCTCCTACACCCAGCACATCACCACGCTGACACACACCTGCAGATTCTTCCTGAGCAACATACGCCGGATCCGTCCCTTCCTCACCGACTACTCGACTCAGCTGCTCGTCCAGTCACTGGTCGTCTCCCGCTTGGACTACTGCAACTCCCTCCTGGCCGGCCTGCCTGCAACTACTACCCGCCCACTCCAGCTCATCCAGGACTCTGCGGCTCGTCTGGTATTCTCTCTGCCCAGATTCACACACGCTACTCCACTGCTCCGCTCCCGCCACTGTCTCCCGATAGCGGCACGCATTCAGTTCAAGACATTGACCCTCAACCTACTGCTGTCTCGACCACACGGCACCGAGTTACCTCCATACATCCCCTCCAGACCACTGCGCTCCTCCAGTGCCAGAATACTAACTCTGCCTCCTCTGTACTCTTCTTCCTCCAGAGCCGCTCCTTCTCATCCCTGGCCCCTAAGTGGTGGACACAACCTTTCCATTCCTTAGGGAAAAAATAGGATCAGGCAGAGATGTGAGGAGTTTTGTTTTGTTCCCTTTTCCCCCACCGCCTTCTTATGTCGTTAAAAGGATTTATTAAATGTTTTTTTTTTTGTAGTAATATTATGTTTAGGGTCTGTTAGCACACTAAATATTTAAAAATGATGTAACCTAACTACTGAAGAATAGTGAAAAACAATCAATATTCTGTTGTATTTGCACCCCACCCTACCCCTAGGTTGCAGTATATTTCTAATTACACAGGACACAGATGGTTAATGTGCCACAGTTACTGCATTTAACAATACATTTCTTTCACAATTCAGTTTAAACACATTGACACATTTACAGATACGTGGCAATGTAGATTTTGTTTTTATGTCGTAAACCTGCTTAAAGTACTTGCATTTATTCATTTAAACATTATGAATTTGTAACCTAGCATAATTAGCATCTTTGCACAAGGTGAGCGATGAATATAAAGTTCAGCTCTGAAACGTCCTGCACTATAGACCTGCTCTGCATCAATCTCAGACAGCACTCCCCCTTATACTGTAAGGCTTTCTAATGAATTTGTACATGGAGCTACATATGTAAAAAAAAATCATAACTTCTCTCCCCACTGACTGTACGTGTACAACCACCAGATGCAGTTGATAGTTTAGGCAGATAAAAAAGTTATCAGTTTTTGAACGCCACCATGCTTCCCTGACATTAGTGATGCTTCATCATATACCTGACTCAAGATCCTCAAAGTAGTCAGTCCTGCTTTTATTTTTCTGTCTGTCAATGTCTTTGCATCTCATGTATCGGAAGTAGCTATAATGAGAAGGTGCTCTGTTGCTCCATTGGATTCTGACACAAAGCGAAAGACAATAGATATGTTTTCACATCCCATGGGATGTTTCGTCCCATCCACTTCTTTGATGATTGCATTGGTCAACACATTACTAATTGTGGCAATCAATTTTTTCTGAATGTCTGCTCTGCTGTAAGTGGCATTACGAGGAATACATTTCACTATTTCAGCCATTTCAGGGTCCTTTTTGACTGCTTAATTTAGTAATGACAGAAAGAGTCCACGATCTTCCACTGACCAAAAGCATTTCCTTTGCCTCTAAAAAAGTCAACTGGCTCTCTGCAAGAAATACCACAATGTCAATAAAAGCCACATAATACCAATTTGTTCTTAGCTGGTCTGCATTAAGAAGTGTGGAAATGTCCTTTCCACTATGAATGTACTTGCCTTGCTACTTCCATCTTGCTTGGCAAACCAAATGTTCTTTGAAAGTGCAATGTTTTTGAAACCTCTCTGCGTAGTGTGCTTCCAGTCACAGTGTGAAATTGTCATTGATATCGAGCTTAGTACTATGTGTACTATGTGCTTACATTCTGGATGGAAATTAAAGGCAATAGTTCAAACATGTTTGATTAGGAAAGATTATGTTACAATTAAATTGCTGGTAATTAAATTAAGTGGATCAATCTTAATCATTTCAAAATAAAACTAAATCAGATAAAATGTTTACTGTACTAATGCCCCACTAGGGGGGGCACAGCACAACACTTGGGTGAGGATTGCCCCCTTATGCCCCCCCCCCCCTTGGCGACAACCCTGCTTCTGCAAAAGGGGTGAAACCTGGACTTGGAAGTTCACCTTTCAGCATAACAATGACCTAAAACACACTGTACACTGGAACAAAAAGGTAAACGTACTTGAGTGGCCAGTCAGAGCCCTAAGCACACCTGTAACTGTGCCATAGTAACCAAACCAGCACACTCACTTCCTCTCGACTGCAAATCAGTGCTGACGAAGGTGCCCAGCATTGAGAGGGCACAGATGGCAGCCTCACGTGGGAGCTGAGATGCTGCTAATCACAATCCAGGGCTGCATCTGATTACACACTGCAGCTATTCTTCTGCGGCACTGGAGAGAAGGAACCAGTTGTGACAAACTCCTGGCATACTTCATCCACCAGGAGCTGCTACATGCTAGGCGCATACAAGATGTACACATAGGCACACTCACCCACTGGGACAGTTTTGCTGCAATTAATTTCCATCAGTTCCTACAGTTTCCTTTACAGCACCAGTTTGTCTCCCCTGGCAAGGCATTGAAATACCCTGAGATGCCATGTGGAGTCTGTACAAGTGCATTTGCAAATCCCAGACAGGAACAAGAACTGTCTATAAAACAAAGCTTCAAACCACAATGGTTCCACTTGGCTGAAGCATTTAGAGAGGGGGCAGACAGTAGCAAAACCACTGCACTTTTAATTGTGACTGGGTTTGAAGATGGGGGAAGGTTGGAGGTATAGCACAGACACTCATCTTTCTCTCTCTCATTCTCTCTATCAAGTTTATTTCAGGACAGGTCTGATCTGATCTGCATGGGGTACTTAAGGATTCTTGTGCAAAAGCAAACCCCTTCCCTGTCAGTGGGGGACACACAAACTTAAACCCTGCGATCACCATAGTCAGTGTACTTCTGTATGTATTTCAGGAAGGTGGCTGGACAACACACTGACTCAAGCCCTGGCTTGGTGGACCTCTACAGTGAACCCGAAAGGAATGAATCTTGGCCATTTGCCTTTTCCCAAGCATCATAAGCTATGCGAGAAATGTTTTTTCCAGTTCTCTGCAGACTTCTGCATCTGGGTAAATCTATATCCCATCCCCAACTTTCAGATGAATAGCCAAATTAAAATATACATAGAGTTAATGTTAATGTTAATGTTAACATGTTTGCTGGTGCACTGGAGCAAATGACAAGCACATGCCACAACACACATCTGTCAAGGAACACCCCCCAGTCATATCTCCCATGTGACAACAGCGTGAGAACAGCACTGCAGACCTTTCTCAAGATTGAATGCATATCTCTAAATGAGTAAATTAAAAAAAACTCATAAAGTAAAACGAGCAGCCTTGACGAAAAAAATAATAATAATTGTGGCACAAACCCCAGCACATGCAGACATACAGACAGCTGTAACTTAGTTTTGTACCATCTGCATCTGGTGCAGAATTCTTTCACAGTATCAGGTGCGTAGGGGTACAGTGCTGTGATAATCCCAAAACCATTCAACTTTGTATTGATTTTCTGGGGTAAGGATGCTCATTTTAATAAGGCTGGGCTAAAGGAGGTGCTGTGCATTGTAAACAAACTCCACAGAGGTGTTTTAGACGCTGCTCAAGAACAAACCATTGTAAATTAAAAAGTGAATTGATGGATTGATTAGTGGATTGAAATATTTGCAGAATCCAGCTACGGCATGGTTTTCTAATGCTTCCTCCCAACAGTCTCTGTATCTCACACCCCTGAAGAAAGCAATGTGATTAGCAGAAGAGTCATGGTCTGATAGAGATGGAAAGGGGAAACATCTGCATCTCTTATCAATTTTCTGAAGTGTTGTTGAAGCGTGAGTGCTTATATCTGATCTCCCACTGTGTCTGGAAACAAAATTTAGACCTGCACCAAAAAAATCCCCTAAACTTTGAAGTGTATTTTAACCTAGATATTTAACTTTCAAAACACCGACTTCTTCAGAACACAACAGTGAGACGTAGGTGGTTGAAGACAGACATCAATGGTTGCACTGAAGTTCTAGATCGGGCAGATACCACCATGATTCTTCAGCTTCAGAACTATAAAGAGGTCAAAGCCCATTTCCCTTAACTTATGAAATATAGGTTAAGATAACCACTCTGCTTGCATATTTAAACTCTTTATCTTTGTATCTAGTACGTGTTAAATGTTATTCATTTTGGTACTCAATCCTTCATGTTGTTTACTGGGGGGGGGGGGTTGTAGGGAGAGATTAACTTAAATCACCACTAACTCCATCTAGAGTTGATGTCCCACAAAGCACAATGCCGGTAGAATGAATGGTTGGAATTATTAAGGATCACAAACATCACCTGTTACCTCTTGCATTATTCACTGCACTGTGAAGGAAAATGCAATATAGTATAGCAGTATACAGTACAAATACCTTTCGTTACTATTATTATATTATATTATATTATTATTTATAGAGAACACAGACACCCTGTGTTTTTAGAACATTTCCCAATATGGATCGTATAGTTTTAGTACCTCATTTTTAAAAGCAAGAAAACAAGACAGAACAAGGATGCGGTTTTAGCAATTTATTTTCTTGTCTCTACTTCTTTAGAAGCTTGGTTTGACACTTAGGATTATTTTTAAATATCAGACAGAAACTGTCCAACCTACACATGACCCTTCTGTAGATACTTATCTTCAACAAATCTGAGGGTTAATATCTGTTTCAAACATCACTGGTCACAAGTTCAAAGCCTCCACGGACGTCATATTAAAAATGCAGGGGGGATATAATGTGTGTGTATATAAATGAGGAATTAAATGCCCTTTAATTTAAATGTTGTACTTAGATTCGGATTGATCTTTAAATATTGTAATATTGTACAAAAATGTATTTATTGAAATTTTATCTAGAAGTAACCAGTCTCCTCTAAGATTGAGCGTATTTAGTAATTACTGCTTTTCATTTTTGCGTAGTTGATCCCATTTTGAATAATCATCAATCAATTATTCAGACAAGTGTCAAATGACTAATTAAAACCAATTTGATTAAATAAGGTACACACCTTTATGTCTCATTTGAATATGCTCTGAATAAGACCATTGTGTTGAAATGTGTAAGCCTCCTTTGCCTACCATGAAAAGTTCTACAAAATAAATAAAATATATGATTATTTTTTAAAACTCCTTGTGATTATGAATATTCATTAAATCACGAGTTGCTGTCCTTTTGCATTCACCGTTGAAGTGAAGCATTGGTGAAGCTCTCAGTACATGTGTGTGTATGTATGTATATATATATATATATATATATATATATATATATATATATATATATATATACACGAGTCTCTGGAACTCTACTGGAGGGATGGAACACCATTCAAAAGATATTCCCTCATTTGGGGGTTTGATGATGGTGGTGTGGAGCGCTGTCTAACACGTCAGTCCAAAATCTCCCATAGGTGTTCAATTGGGTTGAGATCTGGTGACTGCAAAGGCCATAGCATATGATTCACATCATTTTCATACTCATCACACCATTCAGTGACCCTCGTGCTCTGTGGATGGGGGCATTGTCATCCTGGAAGAGACCACTCCCATCAGGATAGAAATGTTTCACCATAGGATAAAGGTGCTCACTCAGAATAACTTTGTAACTTTAGTCACTGTTCCTATTGAAACACTAGCCAGTTGAGCATCTTTGTGACTGAAGCTCCTGCCATTCGTGGCCCAATAATGACCCCTCTTTCAAAGTTACATAGATCCTTTCTTCTTGCCATCTTGATCCACAATCGAGGTCAACTGAGCCTGCTCAGCATTTTTATACATGCCATAGAGCATGAAATGATGTTAATTGCTTAATTGTATCATGCAGTATGAGAACTAACAATATCATGTGCTTCCTTGTGTGATAACTGCAGAGTGAAGACTGAGGCTCACATCCTGATAAACATCTAGTCTGTAGTTCTTGTTTCTCCATCAGTCTGCAGTATGACTTTCATTAACTGTGAACAGTTGTTAGAAATGTCCCAATGAGTGAGATTTACTCAGAGGTCGAGACAGGCTGACGCTATGAATGATATGACAGCTACAAGCAGTGACAGTTGGCTCCTGGTACAGGCTACTGACAGTAAATGCACAAATACAGTCATCAGTCTTGCGTTGGAACTCTTACTGTGTTTCAAATGATGCAGACGGCATTATGAGCCTTTAATTCAGTTTCCCATTCCCTTTCTCAACCTCATTCATGCTGGCAGCCTAAACCGCAGACCTAGTTACTGCTTGCCCGGGGCGTGCCAGGTGTCACCAGCATCTTCTGAACATCTCGGCCCTATCTCAGCCTCTCAGCCCCCTGTTTGTATCGTCTCCTTTGACTGTAGCGCGTAAAAGAAAGGCTCCAAATCCCAAAAGGTCGAGTGCGTAATATGGAGTTTACGGGTCACACTGCAGTGTTGACAATGTCTCTTTACAAGTAGCGGCTGGGAGAGAGAAATTAAGAAAATTCGCACAGATATAAAGTGTGCGTTAAGTGTGCATCGGGGGGTTGCCTGGAATTGAGTGTGGGATACTGTCTTTGTTCGTGGCTCAAAAGTCTTTTAATCTAGCGATAACATAAACACTTGTATGTGTGTGTTTGTAATGGTCTCCTTTTACTGTGGCAAGTAAAATAAAGGTTCCAAATCCTAAATCACACTTAGCGCTTTTCCACGGACAAAGAGCCGGAGCCGGAGCCGCTGCTCGGCCTGGGAAGCAGCTGGTCTTTAGTGAACCGGCGCGCTTTTGCACCGGTTTCGGACCCGAACGCTGACGTCACGGGTGTGGGCGTTCCCAATAATAATAATAATAATAATCAGCACCGAGGACTGCGACTTTAAACCCTGTTATACATCCCAATCAAACTCAATAAAGCGTCACACACAGTACAGATACACTGTAAAAAACAAACAAAAAAACGCGAGATCACACATGTAACAGAAACGAAAATACAACTATACGAATATGCTAAGATAACTCAGCCTTTTATCTGTATTGATTTTTATTTATGCATTAAGGGATTTACACCGATTCGCTATTTCAGACACTTTTACTATATTGAAAAAAATACAAGTTAGAGTTAACCGCGCACACAGTTCACATTTTCATTCATTTTGTGGCGTATTTTTACTTTTATTCTTGATTAAAACACAATGACTATAGGCCAGCCTATTGATTATGGATGCGGCTGTTTTGGGCGCAGTCGTGGCAGATCAATAACCTGTCGGAGATCTCAGGTGATGTTAATGGTTTGATGGAAATTGTGCTGATTGATGAAGTCTGGGATGATGGTCCCACATCAGTGTTGCATTGTCCCTGTTGCCAGACACGCAGCGATGCTCCTATGTGTTGTAAGTCGCCCTGGATAAGAGCGTCTGCTAACAAATACACAATCATAATAATAATAATATTATTATTATTATTATTATTATTATTATTATTATTATTATTATTATTATTATTAATAATAATAATCCATGGTCAGCACTGCTGGCTGTGAGCACAAAGCGCATCACTGTAACAGATCTTACTGTGTATTTGATCTCTTACTGTACAATATGTGTGTTTTGTGTAATTCGCCCTGTGCTAAGAAAATGAATTTATTCACACATTATTGATCATGCGCAAACCAACCCGGGACACGTGACTCGTAGCGGCGCTGGATTCGGCGTCACACCGGATCAGATAATGACCAGTTCATTACCAAACAACATTTCTGTCCAATCTGTATCGTCGTAATATCATCATAATCTCGCTGTAACACGTCTTTCCTTTCACGGAAGCTGCGCTCAGTCGTCTCTCACTGCTGCCATTTTCCAAATCCTAACTAGTGACCTGGTGAGACATATTGTTACTGCCGGCATTTTAAACATGGCGGCTGCGCTCCGGCGAATCACTTTCTGTGGTGACGTCTTCACCCGCCCCGGCACTGACGTCACGGGTTCGTAGGTTCCAGACCAGCAAGTTTTTGGTGCCAGAAAAAGCGGCTCCGCGGCACCGAGCCGGGTCTCATGGGGGGAAAAGCAAAAAATGGGTCCAAATTAGGCACCGGCTCGTTGTCGGTGGAAAAGCGCTAACTGCGGTGTGTAAAAATGTCTAGCGGCTGGGAGAGAGAAAATAAAATGAAACCTAGTCTCTGTAAAAGGTGAACTAGAGAAGTATGTGTTTTGTGGTGTAATATTGTTCTGTGCGTGTGCGGTAATTGTACATGAGGATTTGTGAAATATTGGTGTGTGTGGGGGGTAATTGTAATTAAAAAAGGGTTAGTGAAAAAACGTAAATTAAAATGGGTGACATCAGAGGGTATTTGTTAGAGAAATATGAAAAGACAATGAAAGAAATGAAGAACAAGCGCTGGGACCCGGAGTGGTCAGAAGACAGACAAGAGCTGTGGGGTAGTGATTGTGTGTAATGCATCACAAAAGATGAGAAAAGTAATATAATAAATAAATAAGAAGGTATGGACAGAGAGAGAAGGGAGATTATTAAGTCAGATGGAGGTTATGGAATTAAAAGAGGATAATAAATTGAAATATGAGTTAAGGCAGGCTAGAAAGACAACAGGAGTTGCATGCAAAGTTGCTGGTATAAAGAAGTATAAAGTAAAAGGCAACCATAGAAGAAATTGGGAGAAACTTAGACGGGAAGCCTGGCAGTGGGCAAGCTTGTATGATGATGATGATTGATTGGGATTCAGATGAAGAAGCTGTAGCTGAAAGTTCTGAGTCAGAAGAGGAAGAGCCAGGCTGTAGGGGTGTAAATTATCATAGAGGGCATTATCAAAGAGCGCAAAGGGCAGGACAGCAGGCTATGGCTCAAGTAAGGACTAGAGGAAACCAAAATGGAGAGCAGGGAGATATTGAAGTTCCCCTCTCCCTCCTGGAGAAGGAAGCTATAGGGGAGAAGCTCCCACCAATAAAGACAAGAAAAAGTACAACTGATTTTGGGTTAAGTTGAATGCAATGACAACTAGTCGTAGATTAACGAGCCGAGATCAATGGGCTTATCCCTAAGGGTCCAGAACTAAATGTAAACACTGAAATAAGTCAGTGTCTATTAAAAGTCAATACTAGATCCTTGGCTACATTTATGTGCTACTTACGACATTAAATAACATATTGGGGGAAAAAAACAAACACATTATCAGATATATGACTTAGAGTCAGACAGGTTTCTCTAATCACAAAAGTAAACGGCAACATTTAGAGACTGACCTGACTGCATGGTTTGGGGCTGCCGATTTAAGAATAAATGCTACAGATGCCGAGTTTAATAACGCAATTTGCGTTATTAAACATTTTCCGAAACAAAGTGGTGCAGATTCAAAGTGGCATGAGCCACATATTGTTTTAATGACCACTGATCCCAGTGTAGCCTTATATATAGAAGGGAAAGCTAGATGGGCGCACTGGTTTCAAATGAAATTGAAAATTTCATTCATTCAATTGAAATTGAAAATGAAATTTGATTATTTTAATGAGATGTAATCACTGACAGAGACTGCAACCCATTGTCTCTGAAGATACAAAAAGGCTTCTCCAACTCACATCCTTAGTTCTTTTCTTCACTTCATGTGAGAGGAGAGCTCCGGGTTAACCTGTATTTATGTTTTCTGTAATAAACTTGTTACTTCTTCATCGGTGTATCCTGGGATTTACTAAAACCACTACACTAGTGTTTAGTTGTTGTTACTGTTTCTACATAGTTTTATATTTGAACTATATTACCTTGTGTTAAAATGTATTTTCATATAATCGTGTTTTGTTTCTGTAAAGTTAATACTTTTTATATTCATTTATTAACTAAAACATGCATTTTTTAAATAATACTAATCGTTCATGTTAAGTGCTGTTTTTTATTTGACCTATTTTTATTTATTTGCACTGTATGTAGTGTTAAATATTTTTTTGAGGTCATAATAGCTGTTTATGCTACCTTTTGGAGTGTCCTCTTTATTGACAGTTCAAAGATGGTAAGCTAGCTCTGGTTATCTCAACTCATTATCAGTGGAGCAGTAACATTAGATAATGGGGTAAAAGGGGCTTCTTAATGTACATTGTTAAAGATGCATTCCAGTGATTTTTTTTTTGGGTGAATGGGTGTACCCATTTTGTCCAACCAGGCATTTGATTTATTGTTACATATTAAGAGTACCCTATTTTGTTCACTTATACCATTCTCTCTTGCACTGAACAAATGCTCAGGGATGTATCCATATTGGAACAAGTTTGGGGTGGAGTTGTCTATATTGTCTATTGTGTAAGTGCTGAAAGGGCAATGCCTGCCTTTCGTGTTTGACGGTTGAGTGTGTAGCTAACAGGAAAAACCAACCACACGAGGAGGTGACACAAGCTGAGCACAGTGCCCCCCCATTGTGAAAAGCACTGAGACGTGCAAGGAAATGCCCGCACTGCGAGTAAACACACCGACTGCTCGTCGTGTTTTTTCTGGGAGTGGGGAACGCTGCATAGGAACAGATAGGGAAATCCCCAGGTGTAAAAGTTTTGCTAATGTTTTCATAAGCAATATTTGCCACGGGCATGGAACACCACACTTGCGAGTTAAACAGTAATCCTGGAGTCTGGAGAGCAACAGCAGAGAAAACACTCCTCACTAGACAACCTGCCTCAGTTGTCTGTGTGTTGTAATGCCGATGTATTTTAAATGTTAGTGGTCATGTATAAGGATGTCCAGCTAAATAAATAAAATGTAAATGCATCATGATAATATTATTTGTATTGTTATTATAATTTATTTCTTAGCAGACAACCGTACCCAGGGCAATTTACAGATTACACAAGAATAATGTATTATTATTATTATTATTATTATTATTATTATTATTATTATGTAATAGAGAACGGAGGAACAGAGGATATTGAGGAGTCCATTTCTTGCAATCTTCATTTGTATCTTGGTACAAATTACATATTAAACTTTAGATCTAATTATGTTGTAAACCTTTATTTAAGTGCTTTAATTTGGCAACATTATATATATATATATATATATATATATATATATATATATATATATATATATATATATCCTGATAATGACATGCTTCCAATGAAAAAAACAAAAGCACATAATCTCATTTACTGGAAACAATTTCCTTTGGATCTCAAGGCGGGGCAGCGCAGGAGGCCGGGGTAGTGAAGTGCCCCAGCTGACATGGGCATCTTGTGCAGAACACACTTATCTCTCTGCCCTGCACAGCACATAAACACAGCTCAACCGGGCAGCTGTACAACACTACAAACACATGTACTTTGGTATGCCATCATAAAACCACAGTGGAGTGTAGGAAATCAAAGTGATAAACACCAATGGTGTTACTGGGAGGCAAAACCACTGGGAGACATCTTTATACTATGCACTCAGAAATCAAATCTATGTATGCCTTTCCCTATTTCTGTCTCTGGTGGATGACCATGACTGTGGTGAATGTGCCGCGCCACCTCACTGTGGTGGTTGTCTATTAAATATGTGCAGCTAGCAGAATAGAAAAATCCCCCTTTCTGCCTGCCTCTCTCTAGTCAACCAGCGACTCCAGTCCTGGGTCCTGGTTCAATACAGAACGCAGAAGCTCCAGATGCTATGGCAGGTATTTCAGAAACATATTTGTATGTGTTCCTTAAACCCTGTGTCGAGCTCATTGATGCAACACAGAGGAGGAATGACCCTGGATTGAATAGCCTGTCTGTGCATGTCTGTGCTTTTATTTCTTAGACATCTGTAGAACTATACCACCTTAAGGTAAGTTAAATTATTTAATTCACTGGAGCATTCCAGCTGGTAATGGTACTGATGTTTAACACACTAAAGATACATCACAAGACAATAAGTATAGTTAAAGATGAAACATTTATTATAGGGAGAAAAAAGGCAGGAAGTGTGCAAACACTCAACAAACCTGCTGTGTGCACTGCTGAACACATGTTGGTGTGGGGTGGTGACTGAGGGCTGTTTGAATTCCATAGCACCAGAACAACCACACTTGTAAGCTATAAATGTATAAAAACAAACTAACAGATCTTACATTTCAGGAGTTTAAACAACCCCAACAGACGTATATAGTAGAAGGTAAATAAGAGTTGATTTATGGCCTAGACTTGCTTGACTAAGGGAACGATGACCTGGTCATGAGGAGCGAGTTAAGGAGCAGCTGCAGGTGTTATGTTTGGGGTGGAGGAGGGATGCAGAGCAACGAAAAGTGTGTGTGTTACCGAATACTTGTACTTGGCATGGTGGAAGTCAGGCAGGAGATTAGGGTTGTCCCTATCCAGAATTTCAGTTTAAAATTCCATTTGAAAATCAAAGATACAAACAGTGAACTACTGAGAAACACCCTCAAAGAGTTTTTAATCCCTGGTGTGCACATCTTACCACCATTAAAAATGAACAACAACACCCCTGATGCTAAAGACACTCTGACCCGATGGGCACTGTAAATTTCCATACCTATATTTTCTCTTCTTACTGTGCACTGAATATTAATATTGTTGTTTGTTGTTAATGGAGTCACTTCAGTAACTTAATCTTCTACTCCAATAGAGGAAGTAACTGCGGACTGAGAGACTGCCAAGGATAGAAAGCTTTTATCTTCCACGATAATCATTGAAAACAAAATAACACTAAAATGCCTCATTAGAGGGAGTGATGGACTTGACCAAATGTATCCTTTGAGCTATAATTTGTTTTGTTGGTCATTTTTGTTTTATGCTGAGAAATAATTGATTGCAAGAGCCAGAGTTTATTATTTTTGGAGAATATATAGAGGCCAAGATCACACAATGCCCTGAGAAAGGCATAAAGAGAGACTCGGACAAAAACATGCAAGTGCGTCTTTGTGCATCTGCAATGGGTGTTACATGACACGTGCGTGTGTGTGTACATGCGTGTGTGAATGTATAGATCTGTATGTATGAATATATATGCATATCTGTGTCTCTGTGTGGGTGTATGTGCTGTGCTAGGGACTAAGGTATTAAATGTGTATGAAATAACCTTCTCCCAGAGCTATACACAACAGATGAGATACAGCAGGGAATTTAATCAAGCAGCACTCTCTACTTATCTCTATGCTCAATCTCCAGCACACTGGGGAGTAAACATGAATTCCTAGCACTGTCTTTGGTTACAGATGAAATCTGTTACTTTTGCAGCAGAAGAAAGGATGAAAAAAAAAATCAACTGAAACTGAAGTGAGGCCAACTGCTGCATAGTTACTTACCTCAAGTTTATCCTCTCTATGTTCTGATCTGTTTTCCTATCACTTTATACGTCCACTGTCTTAAAGGTATGGTGAAAGATGTAATGCAGCCATTACTCTATGAAATACACCCCTGCATTCCTTAAATACAACTGTACAAACAGCACAATCAAGTCCTGGATGTTGTTTGTTTTGAGTGCTCCTAGTCCCTGTTGCACTTCTGCCACATTCAGCCTATTAAACACAGCACTAGTTCCTTTGTGTTATTCTCTGCAGTTATCTCTCAGATATATTATCTTTTACTGATCTTTCGCCATTGTTATAATATTAGAAGATGAAAAAAACTATAATTCTAGCTCCTCTTTGGGATATTCTTTATGCTTCCTAATATATGTTTTAGTTGTTTGGCCACAGGCACAATCCCAGTGAAGGACATTCTCTCTCATTTAGTCCACATCTCTGTTTTATTTTCTTAAACTTCAATTATGAAGTCACTGCATCACTTCCAGCTCATGTATATCTGTCTGTCTATCTATCTCTCCTATCCATCTACCTGCCTATCGGTGTGTCTCAGTGTGGACATAATTACGTGTGTGATGTTGTGTGTGTGTTTGGGCGCCTTTCTTGCTATGTGCTTGTATTTATTCTTCATGTGACACTGTCTCAGTCTGTGACTCAGTCTGTGACTCAGTCTGTGTCTCAGTCTGTGTCTCAGTCTGTGTGCAGAGGTCTGACGACAGTGTGGTTAAGGTGTAATTTTATAAACACACAAACACACACACATATATATACACTCACCTACAGGATTATTAGGAACACCTGTTCAATTTCTCATTAATGCAATTATCTAACCAACCAATCACATGGCAGTTGCTTCAATGCATTTAGGGGTGTGGTCCTGGTCAAGACAATCTCCTGAACTCCAAACTGAATGTCTGAATGGGAAAGAAAGGTGATTTAAGCAATTTTGAGCGTGGCATGGTTGTTGGTGCCAGACGGGCCGGTCTGAGTATTTCACAATCTGCTCAGTTATTGGGATTTTCACGCACAACCATTTCTAGGGTTTACAAAGAATGGTGTGAAAAGGGAAAAACATCCAGTATGCGGCAGTCCTGTGGGCGAAAATGCCTTGTTGATGCTAGAGGTCAGAGGAGAATGGGCCGACTGATTCAAGCTGATAGAAGAGCAACTTTGACTGAAATAACCACTCGTTACAACCGAGGTATGCAGCAAAGCATTTGTGAAGCCACAACACGTACTACCTTGAGGCGGATGGGCTACAACAGCAGAAGACCCCACCGGGTACCACTCATCTCCACTACAAATAGGAAAAAGAGGCTACAGTTTGCACAAGCTCACCAAAATTGGACAGTTGAAGACTGGAAAAATGTTGCCTGGTCTGATGAGTCTCGATTCTGTTGAGACATTCAGATGGTAGAGTCAGAATTTGGCGTAAACAGAATGAGAACATGGATCCATCATGCCTTGTTACCACTGTGCAGGCTGCTGGTGGTGGTGTAATGGTGTGGGGGATGTTTTCTTGGCACACTTTAGGCCCCTTAGTGCCAATTGGGCATCGTTTAAATGCCACGGCCTACCTGAGCATTGTTTCTGACCATGTCCATCCCTTTATGACCACCATGTACCCATCCTCTGATGGCTACTTCCAGCAGGATAATGCACCATGTCACAAAGGTCCAATCATTTCAAATTGGTTTCTTGAACATGACAATGAGTTCACTGTACTAAACTGGCCCCCACAGTCACCAGATCTCAACCCAATAGAGCATCTTTGGGATGTGGTGGAACGGGAGCTTCGTGCCCTGGATGTCCATCCCACAAATCTCCATCAACTGCAAGATGCTATCCTATCAATATGGGCCAACATTTCTAAAGAATGCTTTCAGCACCTTGTTGAATCAATGCCACGTAGAATTAAGGCAGTTCTGAAGGTGAAAGGGGGTCAAACACAGTATTAGTATGGTGTTCCTAATAATCCTTTAGGTGAGTGTATATATATATATATATAGATCAATAGATATAATTATACAAGAAAAACCCTTAATGTAAAATCATTTTAAAACCCTCACGCATCTGTCAGCATGAGAGGTGTCTCTCTTTGTGTGTGTGACAGACTGTGCATGTAGCTTGTGTTTCCCTGAGGCAACATGTTTTGTGTGTTTCATATAAGTTCTGAACTCCATTGTCTATTTGTTCATCACGCGGCTGGGCAGGGTGTGTCCGTGGGCTCGGTGCGTTTGCAGGAATATGGGCCAGGCAGTCCCAAAAGAGTAGAGGGGAACTTTCACTCTAGGAAAGAGAGAGAGAGGGAAGTTATACATACACTCAGCAAAAAGAGAAACATCCTCTGCTTTTATTTTCAGTGTCCCTGAACAAAAGTGGGGTCAAAATCAAAAGTAACAGTCAGTATCTGGTGTGGCCACCAGCTGCATTAAGCACTGCAGTGCATCTCCTCCTCATGGACTGCACCAGATTTGCCAGTTCTTGCTGTGAGATGTTACCCCACTCTTCCACCAAGACACTTGCAAGTTCCCAGACATTTCTGGAGGGAATGGCCCTAGCCCTCTCCCTCCGATCCAACAGGTCCCAGACGTGGTCAATGGGATTGAGATCCGGGCTCTTCGCTGGCCACAGCAAAACAATGACATTCCTGTCTTGCAGGAAATCACATCCAGCAAAGGTGGGTTTGTGCCCATAGGCGACGTTGATGTGATGTCTGGTAAGGACCTGCCTTACAGCAGGCCTACAAGCCCTCAGTCCAGCCTCTCTCAGTCTATTGTGGACAGTCTGAGCACTGATGGAGGGATTGTGCGTTCCTGGTGTAACTCGGGCAGTTGTTGTTGCCATCCTGTACCTGTCCTGCAGGTGTGATATTTGGATGTACCGATCCTGTGCAGGTGTTGTTACACATGGTATGCCACTGCGAGGACGATCAGCTGTCCTTCCTGTCTCCCTGTAGTGCTGTCTTAGGCGTCTCACAGTACGGACATTGCAGTTTATTGCCCTGACCACATCTGCAGTCCTCATGCCTCCTTGCAGCAAAAGGCACGTTCAGGCAGATGAGCAGGGATCCTGGGCATCTTTCTTTTGGTGTTTTTCAGAGTCAGTAGAAAGGACTCTTTAGTGTCCTAAGTTTTTATAACTGTGACCATAATTGCCTACCGTTTGTAAGCTGTTAGTGTCTTAATGACCATTCCACAGGTGCTTGTTCATTAATTGTTTATGGTTCATTGAATAAGCATGGAAAACATTGTTTAAACCCTTCTCAATAAAGATCTGAAGTTATTTGGATTTGTACAAAATTATCTTTAACATACAGTGTCCTGAATAAGGGACGTTTCTTTTCTTGCTGAGTATATATATATATATATATATATATATATATAAGGGCTGTCAATCGATTACAATATTTAATCGCGATTAATCGCATGATTGTCATTAACTCGTGATTAATCACAATTTAATCGCACATTTTTATCTGTTCTAAATGTACCTTAAATTAATACTTTTCAAGTTTTTAATACTCTAATCAACATGGGCATGGACAAATATGGATGCTTTATGCAAATCTATGTTATTATTAGTGAAACCATACTCAACATAGAGCATGAAGACTAGACATGTTTCAAAGGTCATAGATGTTTTTCAAAGAACTTGTTCATGTCTATTAGACACATGAAAAAAATAACATAGAAATACCAGGTTCCCATTACTTCTCTTTCTTTGCACTGAGCAATTTACTTACACAAGACTGTTCACATTTAGTTATTTAGCCATCCACTTAGTTATCGCTGTGGTGAGTGTATTGCTTGTGGAGTCCCCATCCATCTCCGTGGCAAATGATCTAGTGTGCTCTGAGGAGGACAGCTCTCTGCATCAGTATGCTTCGCCATCAAGTGATATTTTAAACTCGACGTGCTGCGGTGATAACTTAATTCACATCGACAATAAATGCAGACAACTTTTGTCTTGTCGACAGAACCATCAGACATCGTTTTGTATATGAATTTTCCGTTCAGAAGAACTTTTTCTTTCTCCATTTCTTTTTGCTGCTGCATCCTTTCCTGTCTTATGGCTCGCTATGGCTGCATCTCCATTTCAACAACTACGGGCTAGGCTACGGGTCAAAATGCGCGCTGCATTAATCGCGCGTTAATAAAATTAGTGCCATTAAAATGAATTTGCGTTAATGTGTTATTAACGCGTTAATTTTGACAGCCCTAATATATATATATACAACCCCAATTCCGAAAAAGTTGGAACAGTATGGAAAATGCAAAAAAACGAACAAAAAGAGTAATTTGAAAACTCAATTAGAACATAAGAACATAAGACATAAGACCCATCGTGCTCGTTTGGTGTCCATTAATATCTGAGTGATCCAAGGATCCTATTCAGTCTATTTTTAAATGTTCCCAAACTTTCAGCTTCTACCACATCGCTGGGGAGTTTGTTCAGATTGTGACGCCTCTCTGTGTGAAGAAGTGTCTCCTGTTTTCTGTCTTGAATGCCTTGAAGCCCAATTTCCATTTGTGTCCCCGGGTGCGTGTGTCCCTGCTGATCTGGAAAAGCTCCTCTGGTTTGATGTGGTCGATGCCTTTCATGATTTTGAAGACTTGGATCAAGTCCCCACGTAGTCTCCTCTGTTCCAGGGTGAAAAGGTTCAGGTTCCTCAATCTCTCCGAATAGGACATTCCCTTAAAACCTGGAATAAGTCTGGTTGCTCTCCTCTGAACTGCCTCTAGAGCAGCGATATCTTTCTTGAAGTGTGGAGCCCAGAACTGTCCACAGTATCCAGATGAGCTCTAACTAGTGCATTGTACAGTCTGAACATCACTGCCCTTGTTCTCAATTCTACACTTTTGACAATATATCCTAACATCCTCTTTGCCTTTTTTATTGCTTCCCCACATTGTTAGGATGGAGAAAGTGAGGAGTCCACATAGACTCCTAGGTCTTTCTCTAGATCCAATTTGAGGATCAGTCTTTGGTGTGCAACCTTATCAAAAGCTTTTTGGAAATCTAAGTTTATCATATCATATGCTTTCATCTGATCTACAGCTGCAGTTGCATGTTAAAAAAATTAGAATAAATTAGTAAGACGTGATCTGCCTTGTCTAAACCCATGTTGACTATCTCCAAGAATATGTAATTCACCCTTTACTGTATTGAAACACATTATTGACACACTGTTTGATGTTTTACTTTGAGAATTTAATTGATTTTTGAAAATATACATTCATCAAATCTGATGACTGCAACACACTCCAAAAAAGTTGGGACAGTCAACTGTTTACCACTGTGTAACATCACCTTTTCTTGTAATAACACTTATTAAGCGTTTGGGCACTGAAGACACCAGTTGGTTAAGTTTAGCAAGCGGAATTTTCCCCCATTCATCCATTATGCATTTCTTCAGCTGCGCAACTGTAGGGGGCCTTCGTTGCCTTATTTTACACTTCATAATGCGCCACACATTCTCAATCAGAGACAGGTCAGGACTGCAGGCAGACCATGCTAGCACCCGCACTCTCTGCTTACGCAACCATGTGCTTGTAATCCGGGCAGAATGTGGTTTGGCGATGTCCTGCTGGAAAATGTAGGGACGTCCCTGGAAAAGACGATGTCTGGATGGCAGCATTTGTTGCTCCAAAATGTGTACATATCTTTCTGCATTAATGGTGCACTCACAGATGTGCAAGTTACCCATGCCATGGGCACTGACACACCCCCATACCATGACAGATGCTGGCTTTTGGACCTGACGCTGATAACAGCTTGGATGGTCCTTTTCCTCTTTGGCCCGGAGAACACGATGGTTGTTTTGTCCAAAAACTATTTGAAATGTTGACTCGTCAGACCACAAAACACCCTTCCACTGTGCTACTGTCCTTCTCAGATGAGACCGAGCCCAGAGAAGTCGGTGGCGCTTCTGGACAGTGTTGATGTATGTGTCACGGGAGGTGCGTGACTGATGGGTTAAATATTCCATTTGTTTCTTTCACTTTTATATTGTTGTGTGCACTTTAAATTGATTGTTTATTTTCATTTAGGAAGCATGTTCTTGGTTTCCTTATTTTGGTTTTACTTTCTGGTGTTTTATTGGGTGTTGGGGTTTTAATAGTTTTATTGTTTGGCTCCCCACATGCCGTGAGACACATTCTCACCTGGACTTACCCGCATAATCTCTCCTGATCACCTTCACCTGCGCCCTGGTTCTCCGCATCAGCATTTAAGCTGAGAGGGATCCTTCAGAGACAGACAGGAATGCTCATGGAACAAGATGGCTCGCGAGGTGGTGAACAGCAGGACGCAGAAACTAAGCCAGTGCTGGAGAGGGGAGCAGTGGAGACTCTGTAGGGCTGACGAATTCCAAATTACAATTACAATTACAATTACAAATAGTACAACGGAGACTTCAAACCCGGAAACGGCGACGGGATATACTATGGACTGGGCAGCAGAGCAGTGACGATGACAGCTTTGAGCAGCTAAGTTAATGGGTTTTTGCTGACTGTATGCGCCAGAGAGTGGTAATTAGTAAGAGCACAAGTGAAGTGACTCTGAACATGGAAAATAAGAGCTATATGCAATAGTACTGTTGAACTGTTTTATTTTGAACTGGGTGCATCCACTCTCCTCTGGTTTTCTATTTCCAGTCTGCGGCTGTCTGCTTGGCCAACATGGCGCTGTCGGGCTGTGAAGAGGGAAGCACATGAGGAGTAGAACTGACTTATCTGAGTGACCAGAGTGTTGATCGTACCTACGAGAGAAAGAAGAGTTATTTGTGTCTTTTGCATACAGGATATAATTGCATAGAATTGATAGTTTTATAGGATATTATTAGTTTTCTTTTCCTTTCTTATTCTTTTTCCGGGATATTATTGGGTAGGGTTTTTTAGCGTTTTCTGCCCGTTTTTATATTAAAGGCAATTTTAGATTTATACATTTATCATTTAATTCTGTGCAATTCTCCTGGACAGTCTTCATGCCCTGTCTGGAGCTCTGTTAAATAAATATTGTTACATCTTACCTGCCTGTGTGAGTGTCTTGGGGTCCGTCGAGCCTGCCGGGGGGGAGCATTAGAGTGGGTAGACGAGCTCCTCCCTCGTATATCAAAGGAGGTGGCGTGGTCGCACAGCGTAGTCACCCCTAAGCACCCACTAGGGTGTGACATATGGCTTCTGCTTTGCATAGTAAAGCCTTAACTTGCATCTGTGGATGCAGCGGCAAATGGTGTTGACTGACAAAGGTTTACCAAAGTATTCCTGAGCCCATGTTAGGATATCCATTACAGACTCATGACAGTTTTTAAGACAGTGGCATAAGTCGCCCTGGATAAGGGCGTCTGCCAAGAAATAAAAATAATAATATTTATAAAGAGGGATCGGAGATCATGTGCATTCAGAAGTGGTTTTCGGCCTTGCCCTTTACGCACCGAGATTTGACCAGATTCCTTGAATCTTTTAATTATATTTAGCATTTTGGTGAAATGCCCAAAATCCTACCGATTTGTCTTTGGGGAATGTTGCTCTCAAAGTGTTGGATTATTTGCTGACGCATCCGTTGGCAGATTGGTGAGCCTTGACCCATCCTTGCTCTTGAAGGACTAGGCCTTTTTTGGAGGCTCCTTATATACTATGATTACACAATTGCCTCACCTGTTTCACATCACCTTCTTATTTCAACTTGTCACATCGCTATTAGTCCTAAATTACCCCTGTTGCAACTTTTTTGGAACGTGTTGCATGCATCAATTTCAAAATAAACATTTCCCTTAAAAAAACTATGCAGTTGATTAGGTAAAACATCAAATACCTGGTCTTTATACGTTTTTTGTTAAAATACAAATCAAAGTACATTTACAAATCACTCCTCTTTGTTTTTATTAGCTTCTTCCATACTGTCCCAACTTTTTCGTAATTGGGGTTGTGTGTGTATATATATATATATATATATATATATATATATATACACACCGATCATCCATAACATTATGACCACTGACAGGTGAAGTGAATAACACTGATAATCTCGTTATCATGGCACCTGTCAGTGGGTGGGATATATTAGGCAGCAAGTGAACATTTTGTCCTCAAAGTTGATGTGTTTGAAGCAGAAAAAATGGGCAAGCGTAAGGATCTGAGCGACTTTGACAAGGGCCAAATTGTGATTCTGCTGAAAGTGTCTACAATGGGCATGTGAGCATCAGAACTGGACCACGGAGCAATGGAAGAAGGTGGCCTGGTCTGATGAATCACGAGTTCAAGTTGTTGACTTGGCCTCCAAATTCCCCAGATCTCAATCCAATCGAGCATCTGTGGGATGTGCTGGCCAAACAAGTCCGATCCATGGAGGCCCCACCTCGCAACTTACAGGACTTAAAGGATCTGCTGCTAACATCTTGGTGCCAGATACCACAGCACACCTTCAGAGGTCTAGTGGAGTCCATGCCTCTACGGGTCAAGGCTGTTTTGGCGGCAAAAGGGGGACCAACACAGTATTAGGCAGATGGTCATAATGTTATGGCTGATCGGTGTATATACAGTGAGGGAAAAAAGTATTTGATCCCCTGCTGATTTTGTACGTTTGCCCACTGACAAAGAAATGATCAGTCTATAATTTTAATGGTAGGTGTATTTTAACAGTGAGAGACAGAATAACAACAAAAAAATCCAGAAAAATGCATTTCAAAAAAGTTATACATTGATTTGCACGTTAATGAGGGAAATAAGTATTTGATCCCCAATCAATCAGCAAGATTTCTGGCTTCCAGGTGTCTTTTATACAGGTAACGAGCTGAGATTACGAGCACTCTCTTAAAGGGACTGCTCCTAATTTCAGCTCGTTACCTGTATAAAAGACACTTGTCCACAGAAGCAAGCAATCAATCAGATTCCAAACTCTCCACCATGGCCAAGACCAAAGAGCTGTCCAAGGATGTCAGGGACAAGATTGTAGACCTACACAAGGCTGGAATGGGCTACAAGACCATCGCCAAGCAGCTTGGTGAGAAGGTGACAACAGTTGGTGCGATTATTCGCAAATGGAAGAAACACAAAATAACTGTCAGTCTCCCTCGGTCTGGTGCTCCATGCAAGATCTCACCTCGTGGAGTTTCAATGATCATGAGAACGGTGAGGAATCAGCCCAGAACTACACGGGAGGATCTTGTTAATGATCTCAAGGCAGCTGGGACCATAGTCACCAAGAAAACAATTGGTAACACACTACGCCGTGAAGTACTGAAATCCTGCAGCGCCCGCAAGGTCCCCCTGCTCAAGAAAGCACATGTACAGGCCCGTCTGAAGTTTGCCAATGAACATCTGAATGATTCAGAGCAGAACTGGGTGAAAGTATTGTGGTCAGATGAGACCAAAATCGAGCTCTTTGGCATCAAACTCGACTCGCCGTGTTTGGAGGAGGAGGAATGACCCCAAGAACACCATCCCCACCGTCAAACATGGAGGTGGAAACATTATGCTTTGGGGGTGTTTTTCTGCTAAGGGGACAAGACAACTGCACCACATCAAAGGGACGATGGACGGGGCCATGTACCATCAAATCTTGGGTGAGAACCTCCTTCCCTCAGCCAGGGCATTGAAAATGGGTCGTGGATGGGTATTCCAGCATGACAATGACCCTAAACACACAGCCAAGGCAACAAAGGAGTGGCTCAAGAAGAAGCACATTAAGGTCCTGGAGTGGCCTAGCCAGTCTCCAGACCTTAATCCCATAGAAAATCTGAGGAGGGAGCTGAAGGTTCGAGTTGCCAAACGTCAGCCTCGAAACCTTAATGACTTGGAGAGGATCTGCAAAGAGGAGTGGGACAAAATCCCTCCTGAGATGTGTGCAAACCTGGTGGCCAACTACAAGAAACGTCTGACCTCTGTGATTGCCAACAAGGGTTTTGCCACCAAGTACTAAGTCGAAGGGGTCAAATACTTATTTCCCTCATTAACATGCAAATCAATTTATAACTTTTTTGAAATGCATTTTTCTGGATTTGTTTGTTGTTATTCTGTCTCTCACTGTTAAAATACACCTACCATTAAAACTATAGACTGATCATTTCTTTGTCAGTGGGCAAACGTACAAAATCAGCAGGGGATCAAATACTTTTTTCCCTCACTGTATATATATATATATATATATATATATATATATATATATATATATGGGTTGTATTTTTATTGACTGTTTATGTTTCTGTCAGCAATAAAAAAAAGTGGATGAAAGAGCAACAATATTTTTTTCTGCAGAGTGACAGGACTGAGGTGTCAGTAGCAGTGAAGACGTCCCCAGGGGAGTTTGCACATGCAGTCATGCCACTCTTCACAGCTTTGCTCTTCAGTAATTTCTTGCAGAAAAAAAACTTGGTGCAACTAAGCAAGGATGGCTGGCGCTCATGCTCATGCACAGGGTGGTGTCTGGGGGGCTTAAGTGCCCTCTCCCCCTACAAGTGTGTCAGTTAATAATGGGCAAAAAATACCACACAGCCAAATGATTATTTCAGCGTGAAATACTTTCCACAAACTACTTCTAATTATGTTTAATTAAACACAAACACACACATGATAACAATTCAGTTTACTGGTAACTGCATATGATGTCATCCTCATCAAGTGACTAAGAGACAGTCAATGGTTGCTAAAATGTGCTTAATAGCACAGGATTTAAGACTGACCTGTTTGTGAGGCAGCACTAGATTTCTGCTTGGGAATTCTGTGTGCTATAAAAAGGATTACAAAATCTGTTTACTTTTAGAGATCAGCTGACAGCCTGGAAGTGCAATGAATGGAAGGGCTGCTTCTCAGATTCAACCCATACATCTTAGTCAGATAAAGTTAGACCTGCTAATCAAAACGTAGCGCACACATGGAAAAAAAAAGAAAACAGCCTGCGTCAGTCTGCCATGCCGTGAAGGGCCCTTGCTGTGTGTTGGCTGTGTTCCTGCTTTTCCCTGAGTCTTACCCTTACACAGGATTCAGCATATTCCTCAGGAACAAAGGGCAGCTCCTTATTTGAATTTCAAAACTCAAGATGAACCCAGATTTTAGTTTTAAGCAGGCTGTGGGAGGTAGGATCAGATTATGGCCCCATGTGGCTGACCTGGGAATAAGCAGGGATCCAAACATAGAACTCTGGCCCAGTATATTGTTCCCCCCCAGCTCACATTGACTCACACTCTCACACACCCAAACACACTCTCTCTCTCTCTCACACACACACACACACACACACACTCATTTACACAATCACATACTCACACACAGTTGCACTTTGTCTCCATGTCATTCTGAACACTCATCAGAGCCACTTCTTAAGAATTAAAAGGAATTATCGCAAAAAATTCCAAGTAAAAACAATTTACCCTGTAGGGGATAGATTCAAATGGTTTTGTTTTCCTCTCATAAATATACGTGTGCTGTAAAAGCTGTACGTGTCTCCAACTGGTATTTGTGTGTGCGGCACACACACATTTCCTAGGTTGACTCTAATAACTCCTCTGTGATAGTCTGGATTAAGAGTTTGATTGTTTTCAAGGTGGGAGAGCAATAGTGTTATTTAAGGACAGTAATTGTCAACATTGTTTCAAGGTTGCCCACTTTCCAGGTATTAAGATCCTCACTGTATGTCAATCAGTGTTTGTTGGATTTGAAGCTGGCCTACTATGCCTACAGGATGTGTGGAACAGAAACCTGGACACAAACCCCTTGGGAGGGCAACCAAACTGTCCAGATAGTCTGGATTTTGAGGACTCTGGATTTCACAAAGCGATCCCCCTCAGGGCCAGTCTATTTAATAGGTAGATACGCAGGCAGTGATGCTATCAGGCAGAGACAGCTACTGTATGAATTCCAGGAGCGGCCTGTCTTCACAGTGAAGGAAAAAATGTATTGAGTGATGGTAGACAGACACAGCTGTGAATAACAAAAACTCAAAATTAATAAGAAAACCCTCCAGTGAGAAAGAACACACAAAAAAGAAACTTAAAACATATAGCATATCTCAGGCAGAAACCTCAGTGATTTGCAAGGGGGAAGATTAATCATCACAGGGGCCCAGAGCCAAGGAGGAAATTCACCTATGCTGCGATTGGTCAGTGCGGGCTGAGGCATGCAGTGACTCTGAATGAGGGCACACTGCACTCACTGGCTGTACACACACCAAGCAATCCAGCTCAGTGAAACACACAGAGACTACAGTCAGAGATCGCTGCAGTGTGGGCCAGGAGGGAAACCTGAGCGACGCAGAAACGCCACAGCACTCCGAGACATGCTCCCCGCAGACGGCATAGGCGTGATAAAGGGACTCTACACCGAACTGGCCTCCAACCACCAAACGTAAGTTCGCTCCCACTGTGAAAGGGGCAGGAACTTTAAATTGTTTCCCACCATATTCTGTTTCTTTTTTTGTTTTTGTTTTTGTTTCAGGCTTTTGGAAAAAGTGATTCTGGTCATTTCCTTACTGTGACGGCCTGTGTCTTGTTAAGGTTAGCATCAGAAGTGATTTGTTTGCCCAGCGTGGAGATGGGATTGTAACTAACAGAAGTAAAAGAAATGTAGGTTTCAATAGATTTTTAGGTGTTAATTTAGATTTGTTACACAGAAAGCACATGTGTTGTTGCGGCCTTAAGATCTACTGCATGTCATGAAACACAAGTGTTGCAAAACATGGAGATGGGATGAGAGTGTCAGCATAGGGTAACATGGGCAGTATTGAAGATAAGAGGTCTCTTTAAGGGGTCACAAAACTATAGAAATGCTCTGACCTCTTTGACCCCTGCTGAAAACTGTTATTTTATAAGTGTTTTAAAGTTTAATCAAATCAACATGAGTTGTGATATTAAAAGAAAAAGTAAAAGACTAATGAAAAGAATGGAGCGTGTTTTCTCCCCTAAGGTCTAACACTTCCGCTGCCTGTGGTGAGGAAACAAAACTTGACAAATTTAACAAGAACAAAAAGAAAATGAACAAACAATCACAGTTCTTGCTCTTGTTTTTCCTGTGTGTGACTGTGTTCTCCTCCATCAGGAAGATGGTGGGCTTGTCCCCGGGGGGTTCGCAGTGGGACCCTCGCAGCACCCTGCGGAGATACCTGCTGCTGAAGTACCTGCAAGTGTTGGTGCTGCCGTCGGGTAACACTCTGGTGTCATCACTGGGCATGCTGGGCAGCATGTGCGCTGCTCTGTTGCTGCGCCTGCCCAGTGTGTCTCGCAAGGCCTCCACGGTGCTGCTCTCCCAGCTGGCCTGGGCAGACGGGCTGGTGCTGCTGTGCCGGGGGCTGGCCGCACTTCCAGTGGCGATGGAGGGCCTGGGTCAGGGCCTGCTGGCTGCCAACGGGCACGCCAGTCTCTTGTTCCTCAGCTGCCTCAGTCTGGAGGCCCTGCTGGTGACACTGTGCCCCGTGGAGTCTCGGGGGCTCCGCACTGCCAGCTTCGCCCGCCTGGCCAGCACTGTGATCTGGGTGGCTGTGCTGGGAGAGCTGGCGGTGCTGCAGGCTGCTGACTACCATGGCGATGAACTGGGCCCCACCTCACTGCCCGGGGAAGCCAGCCACCTGGCAAAGCTGGTGTTTCAGGTCTGTCAGCAAGTGGCACCCCTTCTCCGCATACTCTCCCATGGCCTGGGGGCAGCGCTGTGGCTCATAAACGCCTATGTGCACTATACTGTGTTCTATCATGCCCCACTGCGACGCACCTGCAGTTTCCACTAGACCAGGAAAGAGGATTTTCTATTGTCATTGTTTGTTATTGTTTCAGTTTTTTTGTTGTAGTTAGGTATTCTTGAAATTAATGTGTTATTTATACGATATTGTGTTGTTGCACTTCATGGTAATTTTGTTTTGACACTTTAGTGTGGGGTTTATCTTGGAAAATTAACAGTCAGCCTATACATAATAAATACACCATTAGGGTACTAATGTCTACCGCTAGACATGTGAGTTGGTCCCGCCTGTGAGTGTGTTGTTAAATTCAGTATTAAACAGCATAACTGTTATGCACTTATGTTGTAAGTCTTCCTGGATAAGGGCATCTGCCAAGAAATAATAATAATAATAATAATAATAATAATAATAATAATAATAATAATAATAATAATAATAATGCAAATTCATGAAGGGTCATTTTCATTCCCCCACACTGAAGCACGTTAGCCAGAATGCAAGTCCCCCTGACAAGTCTGGCTGACTGCCCTCCACACACTCAATCAGGAAGGAAAGTAAGCTGTATAACACTTACAGCAATAAACTGTTTTTTGTGATGTGATGTGCTGGTTAGAGATCACTTTCACTGCCTTACACAACCCAGGGATTTCTCCTCATCAGTTCACCCAGAGGGAGGGGGACCTGCGTGTCATAGAGTGAGTAAGTGTGTGTGTGTCTGTGTCTGTGTGTGAGTGTGAGCCAACAGACAATGGTCTCAATGGGCTGTGTTATATGCAGTAAACAGTAAACAGATGAAGTCTGTGCCACATTTGTTTGGCTTCTGAGTCATACTTAGGGGGTGTCCATCTCCTGTATGATGAAACACACTCCCTGACTCTCCCCACGTTCGCATTAGTCACCTTGTTTTTGTTGTTGTATTTAATACAGAGAGTGTGTGACATACAGTTTCTACTGTCTGCTAGTCTTTTAGGATACTATGACTGACAGTATCCTGTATTGTGCTGTGAATGTGGTGTAGCACTAATCTATTTTGGGAATTTACTTGAGCTATGTCAGTGGTGGGGTGAGTGAAGCACACTGACAAATTAAATATATGAAAGTGTAATTTAATTGTATAATAGTTTTAATACGGGTGATAACATTCTTGTATTTATTTATTTAATGCGTATTGATGTTTTCTCTGATGATATCAGTCTGTGCGGACTGTACGGGTATATTTATGTTAACTCGGAGGTTGATGGAGATTTTTTTTTTTAAACACACAACACAAAATAAACAATAAATTAAAAAAATAAACAACAGCATGTGCTTTGTGTGTGTATATGTCTACGATTGTTTAAAAACGACCTGCTGCTTAGTAAAACAGGAACTTCTCAAATTGCTCTAAACATCTTATAAAGACTCAATCCAGCCATAGTCAATCAGTGGAGGAGTGACAACAGGTCACCCCTGAGTCGGGAGGCCCGGCCACCGATAATCAATCCCCAGACAGGAGACACATGGACTGAGCCCAAGTAGACAGTTGCAGCCCGATCTCAGGGGAGAAAGCGCCCTGCCCTTAAGAAACACAACGATGGGGAGGAGGAAATGTAATTAACAAAGAGGATGATTAAGACAGCACTGAGAGGCCGCGGAAAAAGAGTCGACTGGAGGGACAAGGCAGGAGGCTTTAATTAGATCAGGGCTATCTCACGAGCGATACGATAATCCAATAGGAGAAATATCCTGTAATAAAACCACAACCAACACAAATGCCCCTTTCAAATAATTAGGATAATGATGACTATGAGAACTCCCACAGTCGCTATGTGCGCAATTGTGTACACTATTTGTGACAGGCATATGTACCTACTAAGTTCTGAAAGAAATAATAATATAATAATATTATTATTATTATTATTATTATTAATAGCTGAGGCTAAATAAATTCCCTTGTCATTTCCAGTCCCCCAGGACAAGTCTGGGCAAGAGCTGCCAGACCACTGGACCTTCACGACAGCACTGCTTCCAATACAACAAGATGTACACGTACACATACCCGTACACGTACATGGGAAATAATGCCATGAATCACAGCGTGAAGGAGGAAGGAGAGCGATGCTAGGCCCTGCACACCCCATCCACAGATTCGGAAAATCTATTTCATATGGTCTCTGTGCTAAAAACGCATCACCTTTTCAAGATTTTAAACTCCGAGTCATTGAAACCAAACTTAATTTAAAACAAACCAATGAAAAACAGAGAAACAGCTAATCATTCTGTAAAATTCACAGCAGAACTTCAGGATGTTCTCAGGTATAGACCCAAACCCTGTGCCCACCTGGAGCTTCACTGACCAGGGAATTTGTTTTTGATGTTTTTGCCTCCCTTGGTTATATCAGGGAAAGCATTGACACTTTATTTCAAAGCTCTTGCACTTTTACAGTAAGTGAGATGCTGTAACACAATACTGTGTTCCTGGAATTCATAGTGGTATTCATTCTCAGAAGCTGTTCGTTATTTCTTTACTTGCCCTGACAGCACTGTTTCAACACCCTTTCTCAGCCTTGTTAAAACATAGAAGGAAATTAAAAATTACAAATATAGAAAGAAAGGATAAACAGCAGGTAATGGGTATGGCAACTCCACATCAACTAATCATTCATTCAAATCAGCTGTTCATTACCTCACAGACCCACCCCGGTATTCAGGGGGAGCGACATTCCAAGATAAAACCACAACTGTGCCCGAGCATGCTCTCGCAGTGTGACGTGTCAAAGCATTTCCTGATCGCCTCAGGGGAGGGATGCATGCTCAGCATCTCAGTGCACGCTCAAGGGGTGACTGCACTCAGGTTTGCTACCCAGTCAAGCCAAGAGAAGAACGGGGTCTGAACTCATTCAGAACTGATTAGAGCAATCAGCCAGATGACAGCGGCCCCCTGAGGGCCTCAGGCCTTTGAGCTGGTTGTGTGTGAACTGGGTTTCAGTGAACTGTTTAGGTTTCATTTTTAGCTTTTGTGTGTTTTTCTTTCTTTAGGTTGCCGAGGCTTTGGTGGTCATGTTAGGTGGGAGCAAGGTTTTGTCTGTGTGTCTGTCTACACTGTAGCCAATCCCAGCACCCTTTTCACAAGAACAAGAGTGTTATCCCCAAAGTCAGGGCCAAGCCAAACACAGTTTTTTAATTTATTTCAGATCCCAGACAATCCTTATCTGAAGTTAAAATCTTCCCACAGCAGAAAAAGTAAAAAACAATAAAATAAAGACAATATCTGATACACAACAGACAATATCTGATTGAAAGCTAATTAGCGGCTTGGCAGATGTCAGTCGGTTTTCAAAAGGAACTGGCAGCGATGGCGCCCACCCACGATGCCAGTGTGATGATGTTAATTGTCTCTGTATGGGCTGCAAGACTGGCTCCAGAGAAATCAGCTCCAGGACTCACTGCACTGACATCCGCTGAGGATGAGTGTTCACTTCTCTTCCCTCTCTCTCATATATTCTTAAAAAAACAAACAAAAAAACAACATGAGAATTACTGGGAAATACAGGACCACTTCTGGTAAGAATGGAGATTTTCTGCTCACATCGGACGCTTTTGTCTTCAAGGTCAGGCAGCTCGGTCGAAGACTCCTTTGCCGATGCCATTTAGGCCATCCAACAAAACGACTACAACAACAAACAACAATCACAAAATCTCATGAGAGTCAAACTCATCGGCTTTAATGTACAAAAATAAAAACAGATTTTTATCAAAAGTTTTTTTCACCCTCCCCGCTGCGCCTCCTGTGCAGCTGCAGCTGTTGTGCTTGTTGTGGTTGTGTGGCCTTCTACACACTTGGCTTCAACTAATGGAATTACAGTAACACGTCACACTCAGCTCCTAGATATGTTCCTGCTCTTTGCGGTTAGTGGTAGTATTAACCTCCTTGACATCGTTCTTTAAGCTCGTTGGCTCTCAGTATTCCTAGTAAGGATCCCTTATTGTTGCAGTTACTTGCATTCCAAGTTGAGTACTATTCTTTTCATCAGCAGCCAAGTCACAATACCCAGATTTAGGGTTTTGGATGCTGAAAATGTATTTAAAAAACAAACCCAGTCAAACAGGAAAATTCCTTAAAAGCACCCCCTGGTTCAGTGTTTCCATGTGCACTGTAGCCCTGTACATTTAGGAAATGAATCAATGAGTGATACTTTCTGTCATAGAATGGGGAGTGCAGGTTTTTACTCACAAAGGTTACAATCAAAAACAACAACATCAATATTATTGTTATTAAAACTAATAATAAATAAAGACATTTTCAGTTCAGAGAATAGTTGGAACACAAATCCAAAGGTGGGTGGTGAGATCTAAGGACCAACTCTAAGATACATACTACCTAGATACCAGACAATTACATCCTATATCCATGTTTTCATCCACGATCACTAAATTCAACAACATAATTGCAGTCTGCAGATACTCACTGACCCCGGTTAACAAACTAAAACCCTGAGATTTTCAACATCTGCCTGTAATAAATTCTACTTAGCCCAAGCAATTAAAGTGTATAAATACTTCCACCTGATCTGAGGTATAAAAGCATTCCTTCTTTCATAGTTAATCAGCGAGATCTAGGTACTTAATCGCAGCAGGAGCAGCAATGCCTTTTATGACCACGATGTCATTATGTAACAAGTGCTGCCCAGTTCAATGTCCATTTCTAAACAGGGGACCTGAGGGGCTCTGTGCAGCAGGTTAAATGAGAGAGGCCGCTTCGCTTTCATACAGAGCCAGCAACACAGACTGTGAGCCGTGCAGTGGACAAACTTTCAGCTTTGTTCCCTAAATCTAATCTGATTATTATAATGTTTATATTATTATTATAGTAGCAGCAGTCCCTGTCAGATCAATAGCAAACACTCTGTCACCTTTGTGTTGGTGTGGAGGCCAATGATCTGATGGGTTGTCGGGAATTGCTGTGTAACTTGTGAACTAGAGTCAATGCTTTGGCAACACTGATGCCAGTTAATCATGCCATTAAAGATTTGTATTTTTACTCGAATTGAGACAAGGGCTGTAATGAAGTTTGCTGCTGTATCAACAACAACTCCATTAAGGGTATTCACGCGATAAGACAGCAAGAGTGTGCTGTGGCTTGTTTTATGTAAAGCTGATCAGGAAAAGAACAAGAGAACAATTAGAACAAAGAGGGTCACACAGACGAAAAGAAAGTACCAATCCGAGAGGTAGTCTAGCTAGAGCTTGAATGTCTTATTATTTAAAATATTAAACTAAAAAGTCTGGGAAGGGCGTACACCCCTGGTTAAGAACCCTGCTTTACAGGAACTCATCTCCGGGGGTAACACAAAAGCACAAAGGAAAGCCCTTGGACTTTGAGAACTGACGACACCCTGTGATCTATTTCTTTGCCTTCAAGTGTCCTTTAAAATTTTCTCAGTAGATAAAGACGTGGCCCAGTTGCAGCAGTCAAAAGATGTCATGTAAGAGACTGTTAATTCTACAGACTGTTGAAATGCTGTGCTCTCACATGACCAAGTCCTGTAAGGATTTTTCTGGAAAGAGAAACAGGCTCAGAAATAACATTTTCCAATTTATTGGAAACACAAAATCAATATACAATACTTGCAAGTTCTCCATTGTTCTTTGGAAGAGATTCCTTAATACAGTGCTTTTATACATAGAAAAACACACACACAAACAGACACATTGTTTGCAAACATGTCTCTGGCCTCAGCGTATACAGAGTAAATTCTCTGTATAACAGTCGGCTCAGAGTTTCAGCAACGTGTTGGGAGTTCTCGGCAGAGATACTCATGTTAGGGTGAAAAATCTATTTTCCTTCATAATCTAAGAACCTTATCTTTATTTCCATCAATCATCACTAACCTCTCTTTATCTATGGGGCGGTTTAGTGTTTTCTTTCTTTGGACATTTTTACAATCTTTACTCCAGTCTTCACAAATCAATTACAACAATTTAAATTCCTCACCAGACTCGTTTGCCTTTAAAGTCTTGTCTTCACAGATAAAAGATAAATATTCAGAGAATTTCTCACAAACAATACATTTGAAACACAAAATACATGTTTTATTCTTGATTTTCCTGACTGTTTGAATAGTTTCAGTCTTTGAGGATGCACAGCAAAGTGGAACTAAAATCAGAGGCTCCTAACATTCTCCAGATAAGATAAGCACCACTTCACAATGACGATGGAACAGAGCCTCACCAGAGGACAACTCCCAAAGACTACTTTCAACGCTATTTTTTCAACTAATTGACTTGCCCACCACTGAACTGAACCACAGATTTGAGTAGCCACTTTGTTTATTCTTATGAGCATTGGAAAACTGCTCATAACCGCAATCAATGGTCAGCCAATTAGTCAAATAGCAGATAAGACTGTGAGTACAGACTCAGCACATTGCATTTGACAGGCTTTATATACAGCTGGCAATGATGCCAGACCTGTTGAAAACTCACACTAAAGTGTGAACATGACACAAATGGCCACAATAATAGAAATCTCGACAGAAAGACTCTCTGCTTTCACAAGCTGATATCCTTCTAAGGATTTCCCTCACTGCCAATGTCTAATGCCACTGTTGAGCGCAGCTTTTCATCTCTGATGGATGAACATCTTCCAGGACTGAAAAGCCTCTGAACCCCCTGCTCTTCCTTCATATTCATAAGGATCTGACAGCTTCTATGGGTATAAAAACTGTTTCACAGAACTTTTGTTTCGCCATAAAATAGCATGTGATTATATTGAATGTTTTGCTTATATCTGCTGAAGCCAGTAGGCTGCGTTTATAGAACAATAAACACTTTGCGGCTCATATAAGGACACTGTGGTTGTTATGGTAATCAGATTGTAGGTGGTGCTGCTGCTTATTTACTGTTATTTACTGTTATTTACTTATTTACTGTAATTGTAACTCATTTCTCATTTCCTAATTTCTCTGAACCCTTGAGAACAGCCAAGTTGAGAGAATTGGGAATAGCACTTGTGTGAGTCAGTGGGTGTGTTCTGTATTTTACTTTTCCGTAATTTACCTTGTGTTTTTATTATTATTATTATTATTATTATTATTATTATTATTATTATTATTATTATCTGCCGTTATCCCTGCTTGTTCACATTGTGCTCCTATTTCTATTTCCCATATGCATAACCTGATTAATAAGGCTAGGAACTCCACCAGTTGATCCATGGCCAACTGACATTGTACAGATCTGTGCTAATACACTTCTAAAATGCTTTTATTTCGAATATAGTTAATTTGCCATTTTCTGAGGGAGGGAGGGAGGGAGGGAGTAGTTCCAATTGCATTAAAGCA